>NC_034438.1:44418980-44558307 GCF_002078875.1 Numida meleagris | reverse complement strand
GGTGATGGGGAAAAGCAGGGATGTCCAGTGCGTACCGCAAGGGAATTTGATGCTGGGGGAGTGCAGATAGCGATTCTATGTATATATAGGCGTATAGATACGTATGTAATGTATGTTAATTATTGTTCGTTTGTCTATAAATATATGTTAAGCATGATGTAGTGATGTGGAATAAGGGGTGGAATGTTATGGTTTTGTGATTTTTTGTTGTCGGTATTCCACATCATTACATCATGTAAGGTACGGGCAGTTAAAGAGTTAATTCCCCGGTTACTGCAAACTACCTTTTTTGGTGTGGCCCTCTGAGGGGGAGGGGAGGAGGTGCACTCTCCAGGGGTCTTTGCGGGAGAGGGGGTGGTGAAGCCACGTGGGGGACGCGGGGTCTGTTCTTCCCAGCCCGGGGGAGAAAGCACGTGGTCCTCCTGCAGTTTACTGTGTAAGATTTTCAGCCTGTAAACCCTCTATCATAATTCTACTAGCCTCATTTTGATATACTTAGTAAAATTAGTTGTTCCTCCTCAGATCGGTGCCGCTGTTTTTGTGTTAAATCCGTCTACGGGTCCCCCTCTTCCCAGGTTGCGGCTCCGCGGCTTCTCTGCCGCTTTAGCCGCCGGACCGCCCGGGGGCTGGCTCTTATCGCCGGCAATTTTTTTTCTTTCCTTCCTCTTCTCTCGTTTTTTTTCTTTTGGGCCTGTCCCCCCTTGTCACGGACGCAGACCCTTAGACAATACCGTGACACCTGCTCTGTCACTTTTGTGAATGAAAGACATAGGATGTCAAAGGGCATATAAATACATCTAGGTAAGGGAGAAATATATCTAGGTAAGGTTTTTGTACTTGTAGAATTTGAAGATCATGACTGTACAGATTAGATAGGATAATTAGATACTTAAAAATGCACTTTAGTTAAAACAAAGAAGTTCTAGAAGATGGACAGAAATCATGTAGGCTGTTTTTTTTAGTTATTTAGTGAGCTGCTGTTTGAATTGTTCCAATTCCAGTGGAAGAGAATGAGATGAGGTAAAGAGTATCCTTAAATGACAAGAAATTTCCCACTTTTTGGTTTTGGTAAACTTTGTGTTTATGGGACTGGTACACAACGAGAAAGTGAAACAAAATGAAAAAGTTCTATGCAATGAGTAGCGGTGCTGCAAGGTCAAAACTACTGGACAACTGATTCAGACATAGCAGAGGCTTCCAATTATATATAACAAAAAGTCGATCTTACAGTAATTTTACTGGTTACCTCTATGCCTTTTAATAGATGAGAACTTCAATGATCCATGTGGCACTTTGGGACCCAGTTGTTGTTTTCTCTGAAAAGGATTTATGCAGTCATTAAAATGTTTTAGAATTCTTTGTAATCATATCTTCCTCAGCTTCTTTCAGTTTAAAGTCTTTACCTATGCTGCCCGTTAATTTTGTGCATGTGTGTTAAGTAGTTATATTTGTGCTTGTGTATTTATCCAAGTTCATGTCATTCTCACCTTCTTACACAGCAAGCACACTGCTTTGTGAATGTGATTGAATAAACCTTTGGTTTAGGGCATCACAGACATTTTAAAATTCATCACTGAGCTGAATTTACTTTTCACGAGTCTGAAGTTCAGAATGTGGCTGAGAGAAGGGAAAAATGTGACAGATGTTGTTCCTCGAAGTGTTATAGACCAAAGGAAGAACACTTGGGAATGTGTACTGAAAGCCAGCAGCACTCATCTGCTCTGCACCATCAAACACAACAATTCTGAATGAATTTCACTTGTATACATGTTTACATTACTGTTTGTGTGTTATCTTTGAAGTTCTTCCCATGGTAGCTCTCACTCCTTTATGTGAGCATGTCAAATGTGTCCCTGAGTGTGAGGGAAGAGGAGGAAAGGAGAGAAATTTCACTCTACCACATGACAGATCCCTAGTGCAGAGCTGCAATGTATTTTGCTTGGCTCCTCTAGATCAAGTTGCCTGTTGGGGCTTTGTCTGCAAGGGCAGAGGAGTTGCAAGAAAACTCATGTCAGCAGCAAACGCAGTAATAGCTTGTGCTACCTGCTTCTAGTTTCTCCAGATTTTACCTCTTTCTCAAGTATATCCATCTATGTTTTTCAAATCTAAGACCGTCCTAGATGCACTTTTGACAAGCTGCAATGAGATGTCTCCCATCTGCAGAACTCTTCAGTGCACTTAGCAACAGAGCATACAAGTTCTGGATCCTCTTTGGTGTGGTCCTTAATCCTGGTGTGCCAGTATTGAAGACAGCCTGTTCTCTAGCTAAGGCTAGCTTTAAAAATCAGAAACAAACCAAACAGCCGTTTCTTTGCACACCTCATCCCAGTGCCTGCCACAACTGTCATAGAAACACTGACATGCAAATAAAGGCTCTAGAAAGAGCCCTTTCTGTAAGCAACTGTTTGGATGTTACTTGTAAATACCTGTTTCAATTCAGTGTTTGTTGGACAACTTCATGTCTAGATGCTGACCTTAAAACAACATAGGGTTTTATGGAGACTTGCAAAGACTTGATGTATTTTAAAATTAAATGGTATTTTATCCAACCTTGTGTGCTGCTCTCTGCTTCATCCACTGACATAGGTGTGTCACATCTTCTTGACTAGGGTAATGCATTTACAGTGCTGCTTTGTATACTGCATGTTATGTACTGTATATGTAACATAATATCCTAGTTCTGAAATTTTTGGAAATGGACTCGTGTTTCTGTATTAATTCAACAAGCAAGTTAGGCTATTAAGGGAATTTAGACAACATTTTACTTCAAAATCTGTCAAATATCAAAACGTTGGTGTTCCAGCCTGACATGTAGAACAAGAAATTCATTGTTCTGGGATTTATTTAAGTTACATAATTGCAATTTTAATTGTTTGCGTATTTTTTTACAGGGCTGGCATTCAAGTGCCATGGTGATGGCTGATACAAACTGCTAAAATGAATGCACAGAAGGCTTTCAGTACAACTTACTATGAATGGTAATGACAGTCACATGGAAAGAATTGTTTTGGGGGAAATGAAAGACTAAATGCTAAGATCACTCTGTACTGTAATCATAGCAACTTCAGAAGTTCGTTTAATTCTAAATCAAATTTATTGATTCAGATATTCAAGCTCTTGCTTAGTTTGTATAAAAGGTACTGAATCCTCATCTTTATTCACATTCTAGGCTTCACTAAGTCATTCTTTAATTATTTTACCTGTAGGAATACTGATAAAGAAAAAAGATAAATCTTTCGGCCCTTTCACTTTCTGCTTTTATGACTGAGAGGACTAGGAAGACCCTAGTCTCAAGGCACCATATATTGCTCACACCCTCAGGTGAGTATGATTTTATTGAACAGAGGAATAATCTCTATTTTTATGGGTTTGGTTTTTTTTTGGTCTGTATTCCACATTAGTAAATTAAAAACTGTCTTAATACTTCTTTTAATTCTAGGCATGAGGAATGCCCTTGATGAACTTCATGTAACAAGAGTGATGAATATACGAATGCTTGTCAGGTCTGCTTATTCTGAGGCAAGCCAGCTTCTGTGGCAATGTTATTTGATCAGTGTGCGCAGAGGTGCAAAAAACAGAAATAAGGGAGGTAACTTCCGTGCCTGTTTAAGAAAGAGAGGAGGTAAAATATTTTCAAAATGTTTATTGTGGCTCACTATTAATACATGTATATGTATCCCAATATTACATATATCTAAAGCATAATAAACAATGACCTGAAAGCATGGATCAACAATAGTACTATTTTGTTCAGATAAGCGGAAAAGGCTTTCTGCTGGCTAAGCTGTTTAGCTGGGTTTTTGGCTGGGTTTCTGTTTTGATAGCTGCTCATTTCACAAAAAAAAACCAGAAATGTGCCAGTAGACTGTGAATTTGAGAACAGCATACATAGCTCAGTTCTCTGAGAGCCTGCTCCAAAGTTATTTCTTATTAAGTGATTCTGAAACACTGATGAGTGTGATCAGTCTTACGGACTTCCCCTACCTTGCTCTGTGCCCATGACCCACAGCTGGAGTTCCTCTTGTGCCCGTCCTCTGTATTTGCATGGCAAGAATTGGGCAGAGGTGGTCAATAGCGTCGGGCTATGTCAGTGGCTTCTAGGCCTCCAGTGCTGCACCTGAGGTGGGTTTGTGAGGTACAGAAATTCAGGTCCATCAGGAGACAGCTGATGAGACTTTTCAGAAATAGATGGATACATTTTTGGGTTGCAAATTTGGATTTGTGTGTCTGAAGCCTGACTAAATCCTACTGCAGATACCCAACATTCTTTTCAGTTTTGGCCCTTGGCAGGATTCAATTGGATGTATTTCACAGCTGTTGTAACAATTGAAGAAGAAAGCCCAAAAGTTGGTCCTGTGAACATGAAGCATGCACATAATATTTGCAATTGTGTTTTCAGTGATGCTTACATCATAGGAATCGAAAGATCGGGTGTTGAATTTGTGTGTGAATAAAGTTAGCACACCAGTTAAAACTTACTTAAGCTTGTAAAATGACTACAAGAACACTAAGTCCTGGAACCACGTGAGAGCTTACATATTTCTGTACAGTACTTTCATTATGTTAATTACAGAAGCAGACACACATGGCAAATGCAATTCATCCAAGCTCTGTCAGGGATTTCCAAGCCAGCTCAGGCAGAGTTCTAGCTTTCCCTGTTGCTCTGAACTGCACCTATCAGGCATATACCATATGGCCTTGCAAACAAATATATGCACAGCTTTTTCTTTGTCGAAGAGCAACAAAACAGTTTGGGGCCATATGCTACAGAACATAAATGAACACTCTGGTGGCTTACGTGAGTGGGGTGAACCAACACAGAAGAAATGTGCAGTTGTCCATCTTTCTTTTCCTGCTGTACATATTTCTTCACAATACAAAGCAAGAAATCATACTGTGGTTTCCTCCCTGTAATGACATCACCTCAGTTCTGCCAAGTGATTCTCCCTGCAAATGTGAAATATGAAATGACAATTTTTGTGGTCACATCTTCTAACCCTAACCCTAACCCTAACCCTAACTCTCAACATCTAACTTGCTGTAGTCACTTAACTACCATAATATAATAATCATTTACAGCTGAAATTTCTATCAAATCCTAATGTGTTCTGAAATGCAAAACTTATTTGTGTCTATATCCTAATTATTTGATGTAAGACTTTTATTTTTTGAGAGCATGAGAGAAAAAAAGCGAAATATTATTTTTGAATGATTTTGTTAAATACAGGCTGATTTAGGCAAGCAGTTTTCCCTGGTTTGGAATGTAAGAAGCCCAGCTGAACAAGCATGAGCTCCAGAACACAGACTCGGATCTGGAAAGTTTTAGGCAGGTAACTGCTACAGGTTTTAACTGATTAAATTTCACTGTAAAAGTCACAGCACTGTCTCTGGTTCAGTGTCTTGGACATGTAGGCACTGAGCTCATCTATTACCCTGCACTAGAGAATGAATCCCATCACCAGAAAGTGTGCTTATCATCACAGCCAAACAGCAGTATTGCCAAGATTTGGGAGTAAAAAGTTAGGGAAAGGAGAGGGAACAGATATTAAACAGATACACTAACTTCAGGAGGACTTAACAGCTTCCTTTAACTGATTTTCAAAAACCATATACTAGTGGTCTCATTCATCTGGACTTGATTTAAACCCCTCATAGACCTCCACAAAGATGTTACAGGTTAAGATGAAGCTGATTCATAGGTACACTATAAGAAGGATGAGGAGGTGGCAGAAGAGAGGAAAAAGAGAAATCTTGGCTTTGAGAATATTAAGCAGAAGGATTCTCTTTGCTGTTGATATCTGATACTAACTACAGATTTATTTGTTTATTTTGAGAAAAACCTTCAGGCACATTATCGACGTGTAGGCAAATGCTTTTTGCTGACACAGAGCCATTCTTGACAGAAGATAGTGCAGGGTATCTTAAAGAAAGAATTGAGATACATGAAATGAGATACAAAATAGAATTTAAAAAGTGAGAAGGGAGGGATGGAGTGCCAGGACTTGACACTTGGCATTTTGACGCAGTTCTCAGCTGTTTGGTATGCACTGGCACCAATAAAGAAAGAGGAGGAGTGGATTTTCTAACACATCACAGGATGTCTGTCAGCAGAAAGGTGCCTGTGACCATCAGGGGAAATCATGCTTCTCAGCACAGAAAGGAAAGTGCTTTGGAAGAGACAGTATCTCCAGTACTACTCAGATTTCCACTACCACTTCAGATCGAGATCAGATTGCCAAAAATGCAGGGGGCAAGAGAAGAGGGTGGGCGTGGGTATTGAGATGACAGTGCAGTTATCACTTCAGAGGAAATTTGAAAAGTTAAGCTTTATTTGTGTAGCAAAATAAAATTTGGGAGGTATTTGTGGTCACTTCATACAACAGAACGGGGGAAGATATGTGAATGAAAGGATAACAGTGGCATTAGAGTTAAGGGCTATGAACAGAATGAATTTGAGCTGGCCATTGTGAGTAGCTGTCTGGCCACTGAAGAGGAAAGGTCTGGAGCAGTCTTCTAGTCACAAGAGTGGAACTTACTTGAAAAAAAGAACAAAGACCTCAGTACTCTTAAATTTGGTTTCGTATGTTTATGAAAGGGATTATAAAATGTGTTGTTGTGATGGCAAAGGACTGGGTTCAGCCATCCCACATTCCTACCAAAGAGGGATCAGGACCTCCCTTTGTTATCCTTAGGTGCCAGAGGAATTTTCAAGATGGAACTCAAGAGCTGAGAGGGAAGAAATGAACTGCAAGGAGAAAACAGTGTTTTGGAGACTGTGTTTGCAGTAAATAAACGTAATGTAATTTAAGTGAATTACACAGAAACACATAAATTTAGAGCTTGATTTAGGAAAGGCATCAAAATAGTTTTGCATATATTCAGCATCATTCATCATCAAATCCTTAGAATCAAAGTCTAAAGCGATGGGAATGCTGTATTTCTGAAGAAGGCATCTCATTCAATTATAACTTTAAAAATACGGCAAACTAAGAGGTGACTGCTGTTCAAGTTTGTGGCGCAGTTAGCAGATGCCCACTTGTGGTTCTGCACTACCTTAGTGTGCTGGTTTCTTTGAGCTGCAAAAATATAAACAGGATTTAGAGAGCACACTTGAATCACACTTACAGCGTCCTTATTTCCGGTAACAAAGCGTGACTGAGGCGTTTGGAAGCTTTGCTGGGAGCAGGACAGCTTCCAGCCCACGAGCAGGCAGCAGAATCACTTTTGACGCCTCAAAAGAGCAGCGGCGGCCTCAGGCGGGGTGTCAGGCCCGTGCTGCCGCCGCGCCCGTTGTAGGGGCAGAGTGAGGGGTTTCCCTGGGTGTTTTGCGGGTGCGGAAAGGCGTTGCTTTTTGCAGCGAGGGGGAGGCGGCACTCTCGAGGCGTAGCGCTGCTGTCGGCCGCGTTCCTCCCACCCTCCCACGTTAATTTTCCCGCTGGAGATTCCTTGCGAGTCGACGGCTGTCCCGGCTTCTGGGAACCGATCCCTCCAGCCGCTGCTGCGGGCGGGGCTCCCCCAGCAGAGGGTGCCGGAGCGCCGGGGCCACAGCCCCTCGGTGCCTCTCCCCTCCCCTCCCCTGTGTCGGATTTGTCCCCGGTGACGTTGGGATGCTAGGAAAGGCGGAGGAGGAGGAGGGGAAAGGAGCGCGGTTTCCTCCGCCCCCCAGTCGGGGAGAGTCCGTTAACAAGAGTAGAGCTGGGGTGGCGGTGCCGGGTCGGCAGCAAACACCGCACCTCCCCGCCCGGGGAGCTGGCGCCAACCGCACCGCACCGTACCGCATCGCTCCTCAACGCTCTGCGCCGCGCCGCTCCACCCTCAGGCACCAGCATTGACCACAGAATGGTCCCCGCGGCCGGTCTGCGCCTCCT
This sequence comes from Numida meleagris, assembly GCF_002078875.1. Taxonomy (NCBI): domain Eukaryota; kingdom Metazoa; phylum Chordata; class Aves; order Galliformes; family Numididae; genus Numida; species Numida meleagris. The sequence continues at coordinate 44,550,439 of NC_034438.1, read as the reverse complement.
GGCCCTGCTGGCCGCCGCAGTGCTCCTTCGCCTCCGCGCCGCAGGTAAGGGGCGGCCGCCGGGGGCGCGGGAACGGAGGCTCCTGCCGCCGCTTTCCGAGGGATTCAGCGGGAGAGGGGAGGCGGGGGGAGCTTTCTCTTCCAGGGAAATTGTGCGTCCCGCATGAGGCTGACGGAATACCAGCATGCCAAGTTAGTGTTAATTACTGTTTTTTTTTCTCCTTTCCCTCTTTTTTCTTTTTCTTTTTTGTTCTTTTTTTTGCAAAATGGAAACCTGATGTTGCGTTTTTACCAGCAGAGCGGGCAGGAGGTGAAGATGGGCCGGGGAGGGATCACGGATACCGCATCTTCCCGGACGCGCCCCGGCGGTCCCGCTCCGTTCCGTGCCGCGCCCCGACCGGGGCCGGCTGGAGGCGGGCGGTGGGAGGGAGAGAGAGGGAGAAAACAAAGGAAAAGTTCGGGGTTTTGTTATTGCCGAAGGTGGATAGCGAGGAGTGGAACCTCCTCCTTCCCTCCGCCCGCCTTCCAGCCTTCCCCTCGGAGTGGTTATAATAATGTGTTATTATTTCGGCCGTTGAGTGTTGCCAGGACCTCAGCGGGAATCGGGGGGTGGGGTGGATTAAAGCGGGCGAGGGGCCGCCGCCGTACCCACAGCCTATGGAGGCTCCGTGTCTCTGAGCGCTGGAGTGTCCCATTCCCGACGGTACGGGCTGCGAAACAGCCGCGCCTCAGGCATCCCGCTGCCTGCTCCCCCGCGGTGCTGCGGGGCCGGTGCTGGCTGGGCCGGGGGAGCGCTGCTATGTGCGGGGACCTCGGGGAGTGCGGGGCCATTAAGAGCTCCGGTGAAAGACACCACATAACTCTTTTTTTTTTCTCTCCTCTTTCCTCTTTTTTTTTTTCTCTCCTCTTTCCTCTTTTTTTTTTCTCTCCTCTTTCCTCTTTTTTTTTCCTCTCCTCTTTCCTCTTTTTTTTTTTCTCTCCTCTTTCCTCTTTTTTTTTTNTCTTTCCTCTTTTTTTTTTCTCTCCTCTTTCCTCTTTTTTTTTCCTCTCCTCTTTCCTCTTTTTTTTTTTCTCTCCTCTTTCCTCTTTTTTTTTTTTTCTCTTTCCTGTCTTCTCTTTTCTTCCACGTACGCTTCAGATGTGCGGCGCTTTTGGAGCAGAAGGGGGAGGAGGTTTAACATTTTCATTTTCCCCGGAATGTGAAATGCAGCGGGGAGGTCGGGGTGTCTGACACAGCTCTTTGATCTCTCCTAACACCGCTCTCTGGAGAACTGCCCTCTCTCCTCCGCGGCAGAGGACACTGCCCACAAACTCTTCCCGGGGACCGCGGGAGGTGGCTCGGGTGCACCGCTCCGTGCCAGGCTGAGGCCGGTCGCTGCTGAGCTGGGCCGAAGTGAGAGAGAAGAGCGATTATGTCTTTGAGGAAAAACAGTGATGATGCAGATTAGAGGGGACTTGTTAATCAACTGCACGTTTGAAAGGGCTTTTCTTCCCTTTGTTGGTCTCGCTAATCCATTTACCTCTCCCCGGGAGGTGACAGATGCTGATATTTCCTGTTACTCAGTGCCGAGTCCCAGGTCTTGCCATTTGTTGCGTTTCCCTGAAGGGAGCGAGTCAGCAGAAAGCTCGAGGTCCGGAGGGAGCGCGTTACCTCTCGCCGGTTTGGGGTCAGCTCCCATCGCGTTTATTTTTCCTGATGCCTTTATTGCCCCTCTGGGAGGGACGGTAGAGGGGAGCAACAAATTGCTGGGCCGCGCACAGCTTCGTGGGCCGCCCCCCTCACCGAGTGTGTGCGCCTCGGAAGGATTGCTGCGCCGGGAGCGGGCGGACTTTTTTTTTCCCCCCTTTACGCTGCGGTCGAGAGCCCATAGTGACGACAATAAATACTCGTGTACTTCTGCTGCTTATCTGTCTTCTTCTGCTTAATTAGATTTGCTTAACAGTAAACAGATTATGTTCATCTATGTTTCATTGCAGTGTTTATTTTTGAAAATGTTATCTTGGTCTTTGAAACAGGACCAGAAGAGAGGGAATCAGTGTGGTGGAAGCGTGGGTGCGCAATGTAGAATATGACCTGAGGTTTACTTTAACTGTTCCATCTCCTTACTGTTAAATGGGAAAGGATGTTTATCCAAGCTCACATGGCTTGCAGAGTATGCAGAACGTTGTGATTGAAAAAATATACATAAATTCCATCTACAGAACATCTGGGAATGAAAACAAAATGGTAATGCTGTGCTGTGATTTTGCAAGACCCGTGCTTCGTGAACTTCTCCCTCACATTGCAGTGAAAAAAAGCCTTATTTCTTAGGGTGCAGTGTTAGTGGAGAAATGAATAAAGTATCAATTCCTTCTGAATGCTTCTAAATGGCTTACTACAAAAAGCTGTAAAATGAATCTTTAAAGTTGCATAGAATTCAGCTGTAGCCCCCTCCTGATGTTAATAAATGAGTTTCAGCTCTGGAAAGTGTATTTGGGTTAGCTGGTAGAAGTCCATACCACTTTGAGTATAAGAAATCCTCACATCACTTTTAGTAGATGACATTGATTACACAGACAACATTCAGGTCAAATTTTTGTTGAGCTTTTTCTTGCGTTAATTAAATTGTTAAGTAATTTAGTGGTGAAGTTTATCCTTGAGTCAAAGGTTGCCGCTGAATATTTTTTTCCCCTTGAGTGTCTTGATAATGTTAGGCATTTGTAGTGGAATTGCAGTTTTCTCCTTAATCTCTTTTCTGCTGTAAATAGCATACAAATGCAAGACGCGTGGAAAAAAGGACCAGTTGGCTGACCAGGCAATTTAATTCTATTTAGTGAGCTTCCAGTTGTTTGCAGGAAAGCTGATCTTTTCTAAACTCACTCACTGCACTTTGTGTAAGGTCAGAATTCTTTCCAGAACTGTCATTGGCATGGAAATGTATTTGACCACCAATTAGGAATCAGTGGTCTTAGCCCATTCATGGAAGAGAATGAGATTGAATGGTAATAAATATTCCTTTTTTTTTTTTTAATAACTGTGTGAATCTTCTGTATAATGTACTTGTGTCTTCCTTATGGTTTACCTTCAGACCTTAAATTCATATTTTGCATTTAATGTAAATGTCAGCTAGAAACTGTCATAATCTGAAATTTTTAACTGTATGTTTGACCCAGATGATTCTTCCTTTCTTTTGGAGGTTTTTTTTTTTTTTTTTTTAACTCCCTTTGGTTTCCATACATAAATCTTTCTGTAGATGTTTCTTGCGCTGTGTGGTTGCTCAGAGGGAAGAAATGCTACTTAAAGAGTATTCTGTCTAATTTATAGCATCTGTCACTATGTTCTCTGCGGGAAAGATGGCTTTCTTTTTAAAGTTTGTTTATTCATTGTGAGGCTGTTGCTTTGTAAAGGAAGTTGTCATAAGGCTCAGCATGTCTGGAAAGTATGCAAGTCCTCAAGTCTTTTAATCCAGTGACTATAAAGTAGTTAAAGCTTCAAAGAAGAGGAATGACAGGATTTTGGTGTGCTAACAGAAGATGAGTTGTTTGTTAATCCTGCTTTTTATTGTCACGTGTACTGTAGACTCCAGCAACATTAACCATTGGGGCAAACAACAATTTGACTTAAATGATTGTCATTCCTCTTGGTTTTTTCAAACATGCCAGTGGTTTGACGTGAACAATGCCCCATACCAGCTTCTGGCATTCAGTTTTTCCAAGCCTTTGCTGTACACACATGTTCATTTGCAAACATCCTGCTGGATGCTTTTTTTTGATCCTCTTCATAGACCTGACCCACAACCAACCTTTTCTCCTTGTATCTATTTGTATTCCTCAGCTGCTCTGGGAGAGGATTTCCACTTCTCTTTCTGAGTGATGTTGGTTGATGATCTTTTTTGAAATGGAGTGACTTTTCTGGTTGGCAAAGAACAGGAAATCGCAGCAGAAATGTATTGACATACACTGTTATTGTGATGGGGATAGGTAGATGTATTCCACCTCCCATGGGTTTAGCTGGCTCATGGGGCAGTAGCACAGGTCTGGAGCAGTTTGCAAAGCCTGTTGGAGCAGCAGTGTGGTTGCCTTCTAGAGAGATCCACTCTTCTGAGTTTGTTTAAAATTAGCTTATGCGTTCCTGCTTGAGCTGTTGTGCACATCTACGGTGTGCACTGCTTGCTGAAATGAAGAGGCTTCACTGCTGTCTGCTGATGGAATTTGTCTTAATTTCTGGGTTGCAGCATCAACACAGTGGATGTGTGTCTGTGATGGTGGAGAGGTGTACTGTGCCATAGCTGGTCAGAGGGGAAGGATAGCACAATTTCACTGATTCAGCAGAAGGTCTTCAAAGAGTGATCATGGGCTTGTGTATCTCTTTCCTCTGAGTCCAGGACAGAGCAGGCTGGCACCCATGCAGTGGTTGTGACTGTGTGGGTAGGGTTTCACAGGCACATGAAGCTCTTGATTTAATTAGACCAGCAAGCTCTGATGCTCTGCTAACAAGATTCTGCAGGAGTGAAAGACTGCATGGGTAGAAGCAAACAGAACTAGCACGATGAAAACAGGAAAGATCTTCTCAGTTTGCCGTACGTTGGTTTTGCTGGAGCAACAGGTGGATTTATATTTTGTGGTGGTACTGCTTGTGGGACATGCAAAGTGAAATCAGTGGTGTTCTGTTCCAAACCCCAGTGTGCCCAGCTAGTTTCAAAATCTAAGTAGTCCAGTCAGGAACTTAGTGTATACAAAGTCCCCACAGGTATGTCTCTGAAATCTCTTTAAACTTCAAATGTGAGCCATGCATGTAAATATATTTTTAGATTGAATAACTCCTCTTCAGGTGACATAAACACATGAAGAGAAGCAAGGAACACACATCTGGTACTTGCTTGAAAGAGGAATCCCTGTGTATATGTCATCACATCTGTGAAACCTCTGCAGAACTTAAGATTGCTGTCCTGAATTGCTCTGTTTGGATGCTTCCTTTAGTGTTAGTAGTATAAACATTTTACTCTGCAACTCCAGGTTATTGCCCTTTGTCCTTGTCAATGATGCTCTAGGCTGTTCATTTAGCAGCTCATCTGTTAAGTGTTACTTCAAGATGAAGTGGCTTCCATAACTGTTTTTCCTTGATTTTGGTATTTTAATACCCTAAGTTTGTTTATTTATTTATTTTGGTGGTACTGTGTATGTAAGTGGAACGACTTGTTGCACTGTATGAAGAGAGGATAAATTTTATTAGTTCTTTCAAAACTGTGAAGTTTTACTTTTCTAAACAATATACACAACTTCCCAGTTGAATCATAAATTAAACAATTGAAGGACTAATTCCTTAGCAAAGTGATAATACAGGTATGTATGAGAGTAGTAGCTGTAGATATAGTAGAGCAGTAGATGGAGGACAAAAAACTTACAGTTGACAGGAGTAGACAGAGGTTTTTTTCATGTTTCTTATTGGGGAAAAAAGTAGAAAAAATATGATGCAAATAGTAAAGTTTGATTTGTATTAGTCAAACACAGAAATGCTTTCTTCTAAATTATATCAACTGTAAGAAAAAGTAAGTTAATCATCTTTAAGTCTAGAAGAGAAGTCACAGAATTCCTCCCAAATACAAACTAGTGAGACTGATGGGCTGGTGCACAAGTGCAGGAACATTATTTGCTCCTTATTGACAGCAGCATAGATAGATCTCTTGGGGGCTTGGGTGTCTGGGAGATGGAACATATTTTCCGGGAGAACAAAATTCAGGGATGGAGAAATAAAAATCTGATGAGCGGGTTAACTCAGAGCAATGAGCAATGAATGCTCAGGCATTTGAGCTGTTGTCTACAGTAAGATCTTAAAATTAATTGTTGAGAACACTTATTTGTAAGACATTAATTAGTCTCTCACTTCTAGTGTTCTTAACAAACTGTAATTGCTGTACTTTTTACTGTATATGAACAGACATCATCCATACATACCTACCAGCACTGATAAACGAAGTTACTTCCATCCCCAATTCTTCATCATTTCCTTCCTGCTGGATGTTAACACTTCTTGAGCTCTTCTGTCAGAGCAGTGGGGGACATTTAGCACCCAGTTTCACAAGACATTTCTGAAAGGAAAAAGCCAAAGAAGAACACTTCTGGAAACATTCATCTGATTTGCCTGGATTTGCATCTGTCAAAAATATAGCTGAGTAGGGCAGGATCAGAAAATGTAAGGAAAATATGGTGCTACTCAACTGCCCTTCACTGTAGCAGCTGAGTTACCTTAAAACATATTCTATGAATTTCTGTTATGATCGTAAAAAAGCTGTTTGAAAACTTAGGAGACCTAGATGACGTATAAAATCTGCACACTTGATAATGGGTAAGGAGATTTTACAGTATAAAAAGCATGGTGAGATTACATAATGTATATAATGAGAGCGCATACTCTGAGAGATAAATCAACAAATGGCCATACTGTGGTTGTTTCTCATTTTAGAAATGTGACATGGCAGAATAGAAAAACAAGGATGCTAGGTATAATTATCATGTTTCTGTATGAATGTTTACCTGTTATGAAAAGAAAATAAGAGGCAAATGGGAGCTAAACCAATAGATGTTAGATAGCTAATGCAAATAAAAATACATTTATTTCAGGCAGTAACAATCTTGTTCTGATTCTGCATGAGTGTTGAGTTGTCTGTTCTACTAACATGTGAAGGAAGCATTTTCTTTTTTTTTTTATAAAAAAGCATGCCTGCCCTGAAGTGTGCTTGTTGAGTAATATCAAATCACCCAGACATGATATCAGAAAGCTGGCTGCCCAAAACCTGACCCTGTGAAGCCCATCGAAGCACTGGCTGAGCTGGCTGATGCCTGTCCCAGGACTGCAGGTGCTGGCTAGGGGACAGGTGGGTGGTGTGGTGGGAGGGGAGTGCTCAGCAGTCCCCGCACAGAGTCGCTTACACAGCAATGGGACTGTGCACTAGGAGAATGCAGTATGCAGAAATTCTAAATAACTGTGTGGGCTAGAAATTTTAAGAGACACACAATATTCTCATATCTGATGGTGATCTAAGAGAGGATTCTGTGGGGCTGAGCCTAACCTGTGTTGTTTACATAAAAATCTCACCATCCTTGAAAGTCTAGTCTGCAAACAAATGTTTAATTAGTTGTCAGTTAGTTCTTTGCACCACAAATACCCTTTCTCATTTCTTCTTGTATTTGAACATGAATTTCCAGCAGTCCTTTCTTAGGCTGAATTTTGTACTAGCATTTAACATTAGGTGTGCTAACACAACAGGAGAGTCTTTTTGGTACAATAAACAGTGAAATGTAAAACATAAATGGTTTTGTGAAGGCTGTACATCTGTATGAAGGCTATGCCTCTATTAAAGCTTTGTTTTGTGATTTAAATGAAACTCTTCGAATATCCTAAGTTTAAAATAAAAAGGATTCTGAAGCATCTAGCTGCTATCACAGCTAGATGGGGTTGCCCAGGGCGAGTCAGACTACCCCCTGTATGATCACACCATGAATCAAGAAAAAAAGAAGAGCTATCATCACAGGGGACTCCTTTCGGAGGGAAACTGAAGGCCCGAGATGCCGCCCGGATCCGTCCCATAGGGAGGTATGTTGCCTGCCTAGGGCCCAGGTGAGAGATGTTACTAGGAACATCACTCAGATGGTAAGACCCTCTGATTATTACCCATTACTAGTTTTTCACATTCGCAATGATGAGGTAGGGAAAAGAAGCCCTAGGGTGATCAAAAGGGACTTAAGGGCACTGGGGACATTGCTGAAAGGATCGGGAGTGCCAGTAGTGTTCTCCTCTGTCCTCTTGGTTGGAGACTGGGATCCAGATAAAAGGAGGAGGACAGACAGGTTGAATGAATGTCTTCGAGGATAGTGTTGCACTTGGGGGTGTGGACACTATGACTTGGGACACAGCTTTAAGAAATGGGGAATGCTGATGTCAGATAGGATGTGACTGACTAGAAAGGCCAAGAATATTCTAGGAAGCAAGTTGGCTGGGCTGGCTAGCAGGGCTTTAAACTAGATACAAGGGTTTACCAGGAGACAGAGAAGAGTGAGGGAATGCCATCACCTTGGGAAGCAGTGGGGGAAAGCCCCAGATTTGTCCCGGAGGTACTAGGGAGGGCTCCTCTGAGAAGGCAGTGAGGCCAGTAGCCAAGCTAAAGTGCCTCTATACCAATGCGCGCAACATGGGAAATAAACAAGACGAGTTAGAAACTGTGCTGCAATTGGAAAAGTATGACCTAAACATAGTGGGACAAATCTCATGACTGGAATACTGTGATTGAGGGCTATGGGCTTTTCAGAAGGGATAGACAGGGTAGGAGGGGAGGGGGAGTTGACAACTTATGGGTTAAAATCAAGGTTGGGTCCAGTAAAGGCCACCTAGTGGTTGGGGTCTGCTACAGGCTGCCTGCTCAGGGGGAGCCTGTTGACAAGGCCTTCTTGCTTCAGCACTTGCAGGCTCTTGTCCTGATGGGGGATTTCAACCACCCAGATATCTGCTGGGATAGCGGCATGGTGGGTGGCAGACAATCCAGGAGATTCCTGGAGTCTGTTGAGGATAACTTCCTGGTCCAGGTATTGGAGAGACCGACTCAAGGTGAAGCCTTACTGGACCTGGTGCTCACCAAGGAGCATTAGAGGGGGTAAGAGTGGAGGCAGCCTGGGCTGTAGTGACCACGCCCTGGTGTAGTTTGTGATCTTGAGGAAGGTAGGAACTGTTCAAGGAACTGCTGGGTGGGATCCCCTGGGAAACTGTCTTTTAGGGCATAGGAACAGAACAGAGCTGGCAGCTCTTCAAGGACACCCTTCTGAGAGCGCAGTGGCTCTCCATCCCCCAGCAGAAGTCGAGCAGGGGAGGCAGGCGACCGACGTGGCTGAGCAAGGACCTGCAGCTTAAACTGAGGGAAAAGAGAGAAATGTACTGGAAGTGGAAGCAGAGTTGTGTAGCCTGGGAGGAATACAGGGCTGTTGCCCGCATGCATACAGATAGGATTAGGAATGCCAGGGCACAGATGGAGCTGAGCTTGGCAAGGGATGTGAAAGATAACAGGAAGGGGTTCTACAGGTACATAGGCAGGAGGAGACAGGCCAAGGAGAGTGTTCCCCCTCTGATTAATGAGGATGGAGAAGTGGCTTCCTCAGTCATTGAAAAAGCTGAGGTGCTCAATAAGTGCTTTGCCTCGGTCTTCACTGGTGGTCACACTCCCCGTGTCTGCCAGGGCCCTGAATTTCGAGGTGTGGGCGAGAGGAGCGGATTCCGTCCCACTGTAACAGCGGAAAAAGTCCGAGACCTCCTCATGCAATTGAATGTATGTAAGTCCACAGGGCCGGATGATATCCATCCCAAGGTTCTGAGAGAGATAGCTGATGTGGTTGCTGAGCTACTCTCCATCGTATCTGAAAAATCATGGCTGTTCAGTGAAGTCCCCGGTGACTGGAGAAAGGGAAACATTACTCCCATTTTTAAGAAAGGGGGAAAGGAGGACCCGGGGAACTACAGGCTGATGAACCTCACCTCTGTGCCTGGGAAGATCACGGAGCAGATCCTCCTAGAAGACATGTCAAGGCACATACGAGACAAACAGGTGATCCGAGACAGCCAGCATGGCTTCACCAAGGGCAGATCTTGCCTGACCAATCTGGGGGCCTTCTATGATAGAGTGACAGCATCGGTGAACAGGGGAAGGGCAACGGATGTTATCTAGCTGGACTTCTGCAAAGCCTTTGACGTGGTCCCTCACCACATCCTTCTCTCCAAATTGGAGAGGTATGGATTTGAAGGATGGACTGCTCAATGGACTAAGAATTGGTTGGCTGGACACAGCCAAAGGGTTGTGGTCAACGGTTCTATGTCTGGGTGGAAGCCGGTCACAAGTGGTGTCCCTCAGGTGTCAGTTTAGGGACCAGTGCTCTTCAACATTTTTATCAGTGATACAGACGATGGAATCGAGTGCACACTCAGCTAGTTCGCAGATGACACCAAGCTAAGCAGTGCAGTCGATACGGTAGGGGACAGGGAAGCTATCCAGAGGGACCTGGACAGGCTGGAGAATTGGGCCCATGAGAACCTAACTAGGTTCAACAAGGCCAAGTGCAAGGTGCTGCACTTGGGCCGGGGCAGTCCCAGGTATTTATACAAACTGGGGGAAGAACTCCTTGAGAGCAGCCCTCCAGAGAAGGACTTGGAGGTCCTGGTGGACGAGAAGCTGGACATGAGCCAGCAGTGTGTGCATGCAGCCTGGAAGGCCAACTAAGTTCTAGGCTGCATTAAAAGAGGAGTGGCCAGCAGGGAGAGGGAGGTGATTGTCCCCCTCTACTCCGCTCTTGTGAGGCCCCATCTGGAGTACTGCATCCAGGCCTGGGGGCCTCAGTACAAGGAAGACGCGGAGCTCTTGTAACGGGTCCAGAGGAGGACCACTAAGATGATGAGAGGGTTGGAGTACCTCTCCTATGAGGAAAGGTTGGGGGAACTGGGCTTGTTTAGTTTGGAGAAGAGAAGGCTCCAGGCCAGAGAAGGCCTCATTGTGGCCTTCCAGTACTTGAAGGGAGCGTATAAACAGGAGGGGGAATGACTGTTTACATGGTGGATAGCGATATGACAAGGAGGAATGGTTTTAAACTCATGGGTGGATAGTGATTGGACAAGAGGGAATGGTTTTAAACTAAGGGGTGGTTTAGTTTATATATTAGGCGGAATTATTTCACACAGAGGGTGGTGACGCAGTGGAACAGGTTGCCCAAAGAGATTTTGGTTGCCCCATCGCTGGAGGGATTCAAGGCCAGGCTGGATGTGGCTCTGGGCAACCACTAGGTTGGCAACCCCACCCACAGCAGGGGGGTTGAAACTCGATGATCTTTGAGATCCTTTTCAACCCTGGCCATTCTATGATTGTATGATTACACTTTTAATTTGTTTTCTTTGTGTGGCAAAATACAAATCTTTATCAAGAACTTGAAATAATTTGTAGAAAAAGTAAAAAAAAAAAAAAAAAAAAAAAAAACAAAAACAGAAGATACTCTGATAGAGAAATCAGAGAATTATGTTCATGTAAGAAATTCTTTTACTGGCAATGCGAATAAAAATTATTTGAGGTATCCTAGGAAACCAATAGCTGATGGGGACCATAGACATTAAAAGTACTTTAAAATATTCTGTCTTTACATTGGTGGTTGATGATGACTCCTTTCATGATAGACCAGAATCCCTTACAGAGGGGAAGTTGGTATTATGTAGACATAATTACAAGCTTGGGCAGGATCTGAACCAAGCCTACATGAGGAAAATATATCTGCTGTTGTTTTGTTTTTAAAAATAACCATACTTCCTTGCTCTGCCTGGAAGCAATTTAATAGAACAAATCGATTAAAAAAAATAAATTCCAGCCAGACCAGAAGTGGTAGTTAATGAATATCTCGAGAGGGTGAGTCTGGTCTTTATATTTGGTTTTGCAGACTCAGTGAATTTGGATATTAATAAATGAAATTATAGGCAGTTATTCAACCTGTTTTTCTCGAACTGATCTTACATGTATCTTTTTCTGTTTATGCCTGAGTAGAAGTAAGATTGAGAAATCTGTTTCCTCCTACATATCTTCTTTCCTTGTAGGCATCTCTTTTTAGAGCCTGTCCTTGCCCAAATGCATTTTTAGGGCAAGGAAGCTAGTGAAAGGTCTAGAGAAGAACTCTCATAGGGAGTGGCAGAGGTGACTGGGGTTATATAGCCTAGAGAAATGGAGGCTCAGGGGAGACTTTATTCTACAACTACCTGGAAGGAGGTTGTAGCGAGGCAGGAGTCAGCCTTTTCCCCCAGGTAACAGTGATAGGATGAGAGCGAATGGCCTCAAGTTGTGCCAGAGGAGGTTCAAGTTGGATGTCAGGAAAAATATGTTCACTGAAAGATTTGTGAATCTCTGGGATAGGCTGCTCAGGGAAGTAGTTACGTCAGCATCCCTGGAAGTATTTGAAGATGTGTAGATGTGATGGTTAGGAACATGGTTTAGTGGTAGGCTTGGCAGTGCTAGGTTAACAGTTGGACTTTATAATATTAGAGGTCTTTCCAACCTAAATGATTCTTTCATTCTCAGCTTTTCCTCTTACATCATGTTTTCTGAAACTACTGGTCATGCTCATTCCTCCTTGTTGGACATGTTCTGGAACATCTTTCTGAAGTGCATTAACTAAAACTGGAGTATTCCAGCTCTGGCTGCACCAGCACTGGGTAAAGGAAAGGGATTATTTCCTCTATTTAACAGATTAAATTGTTTGTATTTCCCAAACTGATGTCTGACTTCTGTGGCAGAATGGCATTGCTCAAGTTCTGATCTACTCCAGATCCTTTATGCAGATTGTTGCCAAGCCTGTTAGTTCCCATGCTGAACCAGTGTGACTGTTTAAGCACAGAATCTTCTTGTTGTTACTGAATTTTACTTCTTCACTCCTGCCCACACCACTCCACTTTTTTGCAGACATTTTCTTTCAGTTGCCAAGATTAATATATTGGGACTGCCTTGCACATTGGTGTTGTCTGAGAAGTTCAGTAAGTGAGGTACCATTAGCACATTTGATTGTTGATTAATTTTCCAGTGAGTTTGTATTCACCTGCACAACATGTTTTCATATTTCACCTATGAGAATCATGTGAGACTGTTCCCTCTCAGACAAAGTATCGCCTTAATTTTCCCCTGATGCCTCAGCTTCAACTTGGTTCATATCATTCAGTACAGGAAATAAACTTCCCACAATGGAAATTCATGTGATGTGTCCAAGTCTTGTGGTTTCTATTTAAATAACTTGTCTTCCTGTAGCTTATCACAGTATTTTGTCATAATAAAATTCATCAATTTGAAAGGCAGAGCTCAGGCACCACTGCTTCCAAAGATTCAGGTGTTTTTTTTCCTGAGTTCATACAAAAGTTTATGCAAAAAAAAATTATCTTTAATATTATGCCTGAATCATTTTGGATAGACTAAAATTGTATCCTTTAATTTCATACTGGTTAATGTTCTCTTCCTTTCTTTTTCTCTTTAAATTTCCTTGTTTGAGTAGTTGCACATTGCAAGGCCGTGTGATTAATGTTTCAGCGTATATGACAGAATCTCAATTTTAAGCATTACCATTAATCCAAAATAACATATAGCCTTAGAATTTTAGTAATTGTGTAAGAATAAATATTTACACTTCTCATTGACTCTACAGGATTGTCCATATTTCTTATAAGTGCCATCATCTTGTCATCTTCCTTCACTTTACTTTTTATGATTTTCTTTTTCAGGGGCAATTCTTTGTCCTTATCTGTGGTTGCCACCAAATGCAGGAAGCACTTCAAACTGATCCACACTACCTGTTTCTGTTGTCCGGAAATACATTTTCTGAGTAGGAGATGGTTGAACACCTCCAAACAGATGTTTTTTTGGTGACTGACCGGGCCATTACCACGATCCTTTGATGCTGTTGCTTCAGAAGATTTGCTGGTATCAAGTATCTGAACTTCTCTTACATAGGACACAGGAGTAAAAGCAGAAAAGGGTGAGATGAAGTGCGCAACTCTGATGAGATAGGTGTAGGCTGGAGTGAGTGGACTTGCCTAAGCAGAGGAGCCAGATTGTGGTCCAGTTTATGAGGACAAGATGCCTGTGGGGTGAGGAAATGGAATTAGGGTTATGTAAATGTATGATAGGAAGGACAGGGAAAGCTAACTTGTTCATGTATGCAGCATGAACAAAAGATTAGAAATTACTGCTGCTCTGCTGGCATAGCTACTCGTGCAGGTACTGAACACAGCATTAAGCTGTGCTTTGGAAAGTCCTGCCCTGTGTTTTCACTACTTTTTTGTTCTTTGGGAGGTATAATGTGAGCAGTTTCACCAGGGGCTGTATAGCACATTCTGCTTAACAATAAGAAGGGAGGTGAGTTTGTGCTTTGGTGGTTGGCTATTTCATACACTTTGCTCAGTTTGAAACAATTGGAGTGCCACAAATGTGAAGGAAGTCATTGTCAAGTTTACCACCTACTGACCTAAGAGCTGTAACATTATGAAAAAAACAGTGAATGCTGCATATTTCAGAAAACAGACATGCTTTCTTTCATCAAGGGTCAAAACTGTAATTATGAAATATACTGAATGTGCACGTCTGATTTATATGAACCCTCGGTGGGGTTTATTTCTTTATTTCTATATTTTTTTTCTACGTGCTGCTTTTATTTATTTATTTTTTCTTCCTTGGAACTAGTGATACCACTCTCTGGCAATTCTGAGTCAGTTAGGTCAGCCCTGGGCTTTTCTTTTTGAAGACTGCCAAGTTTTTCTAAAATGCGTGGTGGTTTAGGGATTAGGGTTATTGTCCAAGAGGGATTGAGACTGGAGACTTTCAAGTGTCTTTAATTTAAAACCATAATTTGGAAAGGATTATTCCTGAGTCCCAAGATAAAAGGGCCAGTACTTTCATTTATACTGTTAGTCATCACTGTCTCTACAAACAGGGCTCCCCTCCCTTCTGAAAAGGCTGCAGTTTGTTTTGCTGCTTAAACAAAAGCATGTTTAGATGACTTAATATTCTGTTTTGTGATGAAGTATCTTACCTAGGTCATAGTTTAGCTGTTAACAAGATATTTATGAAGTGGTAAGATTTCTCTGTTCTGTGGTGAATTCAGTGTCTAGAGTGGTGCAAAATGCTATTTAACTAGCAAATAAAGTAGTTCAGCTTCAAATTATATATTAAGATGCAACAATTTTAATATTTTAGTAAACAATTAAATGAGTAGAGTACCTGTAATGCCTCAAAACTTAGGTAGTTTGACTTCTACTGTAGGTAAAGTATAAGCCATTTCAAGGTAGGTTAGTAACAGTAGCTATGCAAGGAAGGAAAATTCGGGCTTTAGAAACCGAGTTAAATTCATACTTTTATTCTACATGTTAATTATAAAACACAACTGAAGGCAAATAACTTATTCTTAGCTCCTTTTTTTCAATATTCAAGACTTATTTGACTGACAGCAAATACTGCACTAAATACTTAGAATATTTGATGCTGGCATTTGCGCGTTCTACAGGAGTGTGTGTTCTCTGATATGTAACAACACTGGTACCAGCAGTGCGCTTCCTTCCTTTCTACATAGTATCTAACAGGATCAAAGCCATAGTCTGTAAGACTCAAGCAGCAGGGGCCTTAATGCTCTAGGTTTTCTGGGTCTAATTAGCTCTGAAGTAAGTATCAGCCCAACTCAGCAGAAGTATTTTTTACTGAGTTCACTGGGGCTTCATTTTATTTGGATAGTCAGTTACCTGAACATCCATTTCAGTGGACCAATTCATGAGCCATGAGTTGTTCAGAACTGACAACCTATAAAAAGTTCTGTTCTGCCATTTTCTCCCAAGCAGTATACATGGAACTGAACTTGAAAAGATCTGATTCCATAAACGCATTTTGCATTTTATTTTGCTTGTAAACATGTTGACACTCTACCAAAACCCCTGTTGGAAAGTGAAAGAACTTCATGAATTATGACCAATTTTTGAATTGCATGAGATGGCTTTGTGTGTCTTAGGTAGGAGGAAAATGAGGCAGAGGGAAGTTCTGCATAGCACACTGAGAGCAGAGAAGTTTGTGTCAGCAAGAGTGTCTGTATGGGAGTGTTTATGAATATAGAATCAAAGAATGGTTTGGGTTGGAAGGGAACTTGAAGATGACCTTGTCCCAATCCCCCTTCCAAAGGCAGGGACAGCTCCCTCTAGACTAGGTTGCTCAAAGCCCCATCCAGCCTGGCCCTGAATCCTTTTCCAAGGAGGGGGCATTCACAACCTGACTGTGCAACCTGATCCAGTGTCTCACCACCCTCACAGTAAAGAATTTCATCCTGATATCTAGTCTAAATCTACCCTCTTCCAGTTTAAAACCATTTCCCCTAACCCTCTTGCTACCTGCCCTTCTAAAAAGTCCTTACTCCACTTTCCTGTAGGCCCCCATCAGCTACAGGCAGGCCGCTATAAGGTCTCCTTGGAGCCTGCTCTTCTCCAAGCTGAACAGCCCCAGCTCTCTCAGTCTGTCCTCGTAGGGGAGGTGCTTCTGCCCTCTGATCATCTTCTTGGCCCTTCTCTGGACCTACTCCAACAATTTCATTCCTTCTTGTATTGGGGGCTCCAGAAGTGGATGCAGTACTCCGGGTGGGGTCTCATGAGGGCAGAGTAGAGGGGCAGAATCACCTCCCTCAACCTGATGATCATGCTTCTCTTTATGCAACCCATATGCAGTTGGTCTTCTGGGCTGCAAGCACACATTACTGGCTCATGCTGAATCTTTCATCAACCAGAACTCCCAAATCCTTCTCCTCAGGGCTTCTCTGAAGCCATTCTCTGCCCAGCCTGTATCTGTGCTTGGGATTGCCCCTACCCAGGTGCAGGACCTTGCACTTGACCTTGTTGAACTTCATGATGTTGGCATGGGCCCACCTCTCAAGCATGTCCATGTCCCTCTGTATGGCATCCCTTACCTCTAGCGTGTCATCTGCACCTCTCAGCTTGGTGTCATCTGCAAACTTGCTGAGGGTGCACTTGATCCCACTGTCCATGTCACCTACAAAGATGTTAAATAACACCAGTCCCAACACCGATCCCTGAGGAATGTCACTTGTCACCAGTCTTCACTTGGACATGGAGCCGTTGACCAGAACTGTCTGAATGTGACCATCCAGCCAATTCCTTATCCATCGAGTGGTCCATCCATCAAATCCATTTTTCTCCAATTTGGTGACCAGGATGCCATGTGGGACAGTGTATAGTGTTTTGCACAAGTCCAGGCAGATGATGTCAGTTGCTCTTCCTTTATCCACTGACACTGTAACGCCAACAGGTTTGTCAGGCATGGCTTGCCCTTGATGAAGCCAAGTTGGTTATCACCAATCACCTTGTCTTTATTTTCCATGTGTGTTAGTAGAGCCTCCTGGAGGATCTGCTCCATGGTCTTGCCAGGCACAGAAGTGAGACTGACTGGCCTGTAGTTCCCTGGATCTTCTTTTTTTCCCTTCTTGAAAATGGGGATTATGTTTCCCCTTTTCCCATCAGTGCGAACTTCACCAGACTGCCATGACTTTTCAAATATGATGGATAGTGGCTTGGCAACTTCATCTGCCAGTTCCCTCAAAACCCATGGATGGATCATTGGGTCCCATAGACTTGTGCACCTTCAGGTTCTTTAGATGGTCTCAGACCTGATCTTCACTTACCGCAGGCAGATCTTCCTTCTCCAAGTTCTTACCTTTCCTTTCTGCAGCTTGGATGGTGTGGCTAGAGCCTGCCGGTGTAGACTGAGGCAAGGAAGTCATTGAGCACCACAGCTTTCTCTGTATGCCTCGTGACCAGGTCTCCAGTGTCCTTCTGGAGGGCTCACATCTTCCCTGACCTTCTTTTTATCACTGATAGACCTGCAGAATTTCTTCTTGTTCCCCTTTATGTCCCTGGCTAGATTTAATTCTGTCTGGGTTTTAGCTTTCCTAACCTGATCCGTGGCTGCCTGGACAACTTCTTTGTAGTCCTCTCCGGTAACCCATTCTTGTTTCCACTCCCTATAGACTTTCTTTTTGAGCTTAAGTAAGTCCAGGAGCTCCTTGTTGATCCACGGAGGCCTCTTGGCATTCTTGCTTGCCTTTTTTTTTTTCAGGGTGCACTGCTTCTAGGCTTGGAGAAGATGGTCCTTGAATACCAACCAGCTTTCTTGGGCCCCTTTTCCCTCCAGGGCTTTCACCCATGTCACCCTGCCAACCAGTTCTCTGAAGAGTTCAATGTCAGTTCTCCTCAAATCCACAGAAGCAAGCTTGCTGCACATCCTCTTTGACACCCTGAGGCTTTTAAACTCCACCATTTTGTGGTCACTATAGCCAGTGCTGTCCTTGAGCTCCATATTGGTCACCAGTTCCTCCTTGTTGGTGAGGACAAGGTCCAGCATAGTACATTTTCTCATGGGTTCCTGTACTGCTTGGAAGAGGAAGTTATCATCAATGCATTCCAGGAACCTCTTAGATTTCTGGTGCACTGCTGTGTTGTCCCTCCAGCAGATACTGGGGTGGTTGAAATCCCTCATGAGGACCATGATTTGTGAATGTGAAGTTGCTCCTATCTGCTTATAGAGGGCCTCATCCACTTGGTCTTCCTAATCAGGTGGCCTGTAGCAGACCCCCACTGTGATGTCTCCTTCCCCTGCCTTCCCTTTAAACCTAACCCATAAGCTCTCTGTCAGCTCCTTGTCTATCCCCAGGTGGAGCTCCGTGGACTCCAGGTGGTCACTGATGTAGAGGGCAACATCCCCTCCCCTTCTCCCCTGCCTGTCCTTCCTAAAGAGTTTATACCCATCTATTCCTGCGTTCCAGTTATGAGAACCATGCCACCATGTGTCAGTGATGTCAGTGACACACAGGCACTCACACACCTGCAGCTCCTCCTGCTTGTTTCCCATGCTCTGCTCATTCGCGTACAGGCACTTGAGTTGGGCTCCCACTGTGGATGGTTTACCAATTAGAGTTTCCTTATCCTGTACCTTAGGTGCTGTCTTACTGGCCTGTGATCCTACTCCAAGCCCAGGACATCCATTACTTCTGTCGGCCTCAAAGTGCAATGATTTGAGGATCGCCACCCCCAGCAACTCTAGTTTAAAGCCCTTCGGATTAAATTGGAAAGCTTGCTGCCAAAGATGGTCTTCCCCTTCTCTGACAGATGAACCCTATCCTCTCCCAGAAGACCAGATTTCTCAAAATCAGTTCCATGACTTAAGTAGCCAAAGCCCTGTTCACAACACCACTCCCTTAACCATTGATTTATTTTTCTTAATTCTGTCAGCCCTTTCCTTCCCCATTCCCCTAACCTGGAGGATCGATGAGAAGACTGTCTGTGATCCTGTGTTCTTCGCTGCTGCTCCCAGCTCCTTGTAGTCCTTCTTGATATTCTTCACGTTGCTGACAGCTGTGTCACTGGTGCCTACGTGAAACAGCAGCAGTGGGTAGTTGTCTGTGGGACATATAAGGTCTGGCAGCCTCTCTGTCACATCCTTGATGCAGACCCCTGGCAAGCAGCAGACCTCTCTAGATAGCAGGTCTGGGTGACAAATGAGTGGCTGACCACTCCTCAGAAGAGAATCACCCACCATTATCACCTGTGGCTTTTTCTTAGTTGTAGTAGTTGTTATGCAATGGGGAGCAGGCCTTACTCAGATCAGGTGACTTACGTGTTACTGTTTCTCAGCCTGGAGAACCATGAAGCTGTTCTGCAGAGGCACCTCAGGCTTTGAGGCAGGATTTTTTCCTCTGTAGTCCTTCTCGTGGCAGTTTGCCATTTCTCATCCCTGTTTTTTCCCCTCCAACTGGATATAGCAGGGGGGCAATGGATGTACAGACGACATCCACACTCTGCCCACCCTGTGCATAATGGGCAGCAACTAGTCACTGCTCTCCCTGAGGCTTCTTTTAGGGTGTGGCCTCCATTGCCCTGGTGATGTCCACGCCGCATCATCTCTTTCAGGGAAAGCTGCCTGTTGCTGGAGATTCGCTCCTCTTTCTTTGTGTTTCCCTGGCAAACGAAACCCCTGAAACCTCCTTGTACCTTGAGGTTGGTTGCTCTGGTTCTCGTCAGGCTGACTCTGAAGCATCTGCGCTTGACAACTGAGATGATTTGGCGCCACACATGACTGTGCATATACATAATATAATATTTAATGGTTGTAAAGCTAAAGTTATAAGAAGAAAACTAACAGATCAAAATGAAAAAAGATTTTGAGCAGAAGTTCTTACTGTTGTTCTAGAAGTTCTAACAGAAGTTCTTACTGTTGAATGAGATTCAAGTAGAAGTGAAGCCACTAGCTTGCCGATACTTTTTTTCCAAGGAAATATGAAATTTAAGCTCTTTTTGACTGCACTGAAATATCTTTGCATTTAAATATCCTACTTCATGTAAATAAAACTCTAGTATACTGCCATGGTTCTTTTTTGCAGAGTACTGGCTAAAAGAAGGGGACAAACAACACAACATAAATGACAGAATTTCTAGAGTGGTGTTGTGAACAAGTTGATACCAACCACAGTTGTGGAGAGGCTCATAAAGGTCTGTTTGTGCGTTAAAACAGAAAGCCCAGGAGAGAATACTGGTATGTAATGACGAAGTAAAGTTCAAAGTTGTTCTAAAATGGCTGCCTAAGTTCTTCTCTTGTTAAAATGAGTTTGTAAAAAAACATATGTACATTTGTATACGTTTGTATACATATATATATCTCTGCAAAGGAGCAGGGGTGTAGTCTGAAAGACAAGACCAAGTGGTGGAGAGCCTTGTTGAGACTGGAAAGCTGAAATGTTCTCCAGGCACTCAGTCTGCTACAGCTGAAGGAAAGCATCACCAGCACCGGGAGTTCAGAGAAGTAGCTTTCACTGTGGGTAGTGTGGCTATGAAAACTTTGGTTTGCCTTGAAGAAAGAGCTTGCTCACAATGGGCGTGTTTAATTTTTATGAGTTTACATGAAGAAGTGCATATCAAGAAACATGCATACTTTTAAAATGATATGTCACGACAGCTCCTGTTCTCCAAGTTGGATTTCACATACTGCTGATTACTAGAAGAGTATCATACACTACTAATGGGTATCCTGCCTGCAGTTCCTTTTTTCCCTCATTTTGTATGACTGCAGAATGTGAAGGCTGTTGCTGGGCACAGAGTAACACCACAAGAATTGTAAAGCCTATCTTCAGCTGTTGTAAATTGGCATTATTCTATTGCAGCCAGTGAAGTCACACTCAGGATGTTACAGACTTTGCAAACAAGGATTAAATTTAGGGTCGCTCAGACTTGACAGGTGAGGTTTCTAACTGCTGAAGATGCTTTAGATTATAAAGTCTGTGTTCAAACCAACTGGCCTCCCCTTGAAGCCGTACGGATGTTGTAAATAACAACATTCTTCTGGATCAAGATACAGGAACTGATTTAATCTTGGGCTTTTGTGTATCTTTGCAATTGCTTATAACTAAATTTCAAAATACCTGTTTTTTTGTCCTTCTGTCAAGATTTAGTTAAGAGATGCTTGGGTGCTATTGTTCGGATTACTTGATTACAGTTTATAAATGTTCATTATTTGCTGTTTTTTTTTCCTAAGTGCAAATCAGAAAGGTAATGTACTTAAAATTGCTAAGAGGATATAGCTTCTTTGACACTGAAGGCAAACTTATTAAAATGAAAAAGTGTACAAAAATTACAGAGGCTTTATGCCTCTGTAATTCATATTGGCCTGTAGATATGTGTAGATTTTCATAAGCTTGCTGCTGTGAAGTTTTCTAGCTTCTTACTTTAGTTCAGCAGTATATTGTTCTGTACCTCTTATTCTCATGTTCACTTCAGTATGTGGCTTGCAAAGACAGATTTTAAAGTCAGTTCTGCTTTTTAGCTTATTGGAGCAAGGATCACAGGAAATTTCTGCCTTAATTTACAGCAGTGTGCGCATTCTGAGGCTTATCTCTGCATTTTTACTTGGGACAGTATTTCTCTTAAACTTGCAGCCCAAACAAAGGCCACAGATGGGCCTTTAACCAGCTCCTGGCGGGCTGGTTTTAAAGCAGTGGTCAAGCAGTAGAGGCAGATGTTCTGTTGCAAGATGAACTGATTACAAAATCTTATCATGAAAGGAATGAGAAAAAAGTTAAAACTACTGCAGTAGAGCTAGGATTGTTAGAAGGAAAATAAGTGAATACTAAAATTGTTTCTCATGCCTTTTTTGCACTGGGATATTATTCTAGTCTTGGACACTTTCCCCTGTCTTCCACTCAGCCTCAAGTTAAACATCCAAGGGAAAAAAAATACCTAATAGTAGAGGTTTCGCTAAGGCATTCTGCATTTCTTTTAGCAGCTCCCTTTTACACTGTCATCTTTTCTCCTTTTCTGACTGTTCAAGAACAATAGTTTTGAGTTAAAAAAAAATGTGTGAGTCAAACTTGTGCCTGTAATGCTTGTTTTAAAGTAGACTGTCCTGATGGCCTAAACCTCCAACTTTAATTTCTCTCTATGCTTAATATGAATGATACTTTGAGTCAGTGTGCAGTTGAGCATCCTCATTGTCTCATTCTTTGAAGATGAAGTTATATAGCTGTAATTACTAATAATACCTGGCCTGAGACCTTTGCCTTTAAAAGGCAGTGCATCCTTTTGTGATTTCTTTTATTTGCGCTGTCTACTTTGGCTACGTGACAGAGTTGTTAAAAGTGCAGTCCAGCCTTGAGAACTTGTATTGTTTGAACTACTCTTCTTGCTTGTTGCCCAAGAGCTGCAAGATCCCAGCTGCCATTATATTTGCCTAATATAATTTAGGTGAATGTCCTTTTAGTCCAACTGTTTCTTTAAGGGGTTGATAAATTTCATAGTGGTTTCAGGTGTATTACTGTAGTCCTCAACCTTTCATCAGAGGTTTCCCCACTCCTTTTTCTGTTGCCAGCAGTTCAGAGCATGAAAAGGTCAAGTGAGCTATTGTAGTTCTTGTTGCATTTCACAAATTTGGGAAACATACTGATATGCTCTAAAGTGAGGCCAGAATTTTTCTAACTTGGATGTTTGAAATTGCTTGCTAAGTTTAAGTAAGTCCATTTTCAGAATTACAAAATACTTTCCACTTCCATTGGAAATAAACATATGCTTTTGAATGTTTTAAGTGTTCCTTTTGGCATTTTCCATCTCAGTGACACATTCTGTATTAGAAGAGTATTTTTCATTGTGGAGTCTACTCTGGGTAGCAGTCAGCATTCGTATTCACCCATCAGAAGGATGGCTCTGCTCCAATATGCTGTTGCTACAACTGTGGCAAGAATTTAAATTAAACACTAAATATATTATCATTTTATTTTATTATTCCTAGCGTACTTGCAGTGACACTCTTGATTTTGCAGCTAGTTCTGGGACCAGAATTTTAGCTCTGAGTATTTAGGCTCACTTCAAAGCATGTCTTGCTGATTGGGCCAGTGAAGAGTTCCAAGTGGATGCAATTTAATAACCCTTGCACAGTTTCGATTTGCCTTCCACACCATCTGGTTCATGTCTCTCTCTTTCTTTTTTCTTAAAGGATAGTATTTTTTCAGTAATTTGTACTTTCAAGCATGTCATCTGTAAAAGTAGCTTGCTCTGAAATCTTCCTGTGCAATGTGCCTTTTGAGAAAGAAGGCTTTAGAAGGCTTTCTGTGTACAGAGGGAAAAGAACATGAGCAGGAACCTGTGGACAGGTTGGAATGGCAGGAATGTAGTGCACAGTGAAGATGTCTGTTTCTTCACACTGAAATATTATTTAAACACCTTTCAAAAGTAAAATTATTTCATGGTTCTGAGTTCTCCTAGATGGCTCTTCTTGTTTCTCTTCTGGCCTTTACAACATATTTAATTATTGGAGAGAAGCAAGAAAGGTTTTAGAAATCCAAAATTACTCAGTCTTTGCTGAGCTGGAAGTTATATGCTGTGATGGAGCTTGTTGTCTTTTAGCTGGCTTTGTTTATCCTTGATTTACTAATCATAACCTAGAGCAATAATGCTTGTGTTTAGCTCTCTTTGTCATGATGCTTGGAAAGTATCATGTGAGAAGACTGTTCATGTTGTGTGGAAACGTATGTTCTTGACAGCATGGTTTTAAATTTTGGATGTCTAAATCAGATTGGCTGAAGAGGTGGGCTGCGAGGTGATTTTGTTCTGCCTCTTGTTACGAGGTGGGCTGTGAAATGTTTTTGTTCTGCCTCATGCTGTGGCATTGCTGGCTGAGGAAGCAGCAGGTGAATTTTGGCTATGATGACATTACATGGCCCAACATCAACCTGAGCAGGTTGCTACATGAATAATCAGGGTAGAGCTGAAGATGTCTGTTCCAGTTTTGGCTGTCAGTAGCATACTGTCTTACAGGGATTCCTCAACACAATCCATCCAGTTTGCAGTGTTCCACAGAAAGGTGGTTGTGATACCTGCCTCCAGTACATTGCATGGCATGGGCAGCACATGCAGCCCCAAATCTGACCAGGCCTGCTTAATCTCTGCCTGCACAGGCAGCTCATTTACCTGCTGAGCTGGTGTCCATGTGACCATGAGGTGCTGAGCCCTGCCACCTCAAGAGTTTCACCAGTCTGTTGGTCTGGCAGTCCCAGCAGATGTCTCTGGGCACCTCATCTCTCACCATGTCTTCAGGTCTGTGTTTCAACACAAAACTCAAGTTCTTTATTTTGTACTTGTGGGTCTGCCTCTTGAAGGAGGAGCTGGTTGTTTTGCAGTAATATACCCTCAGCCACTCAGGAGATGTGCTGGTACCTGTAAGCTAAATTTTCAAGCATGGCTTAACGCTTTCTTCACTGTTAACACTTCTTAGTACCATGTATATTTCTAAATTAAATAAGAAGGTGTATTTCCCTCTCCCCCCTGCTGACCTTGTGATTACAGATTAGTCATATTAATCTGGAAAGTCAGTGTATGCATACAAGTCTCCTTTTTGCCCGCAGTCTTGGTCAGTTTTGTGACATTATGTAATAGTCCTTCCTGCTTTTTTTTTTTAATACCCTCTCGTATTGGATTTTTTTCTCTCATTTGAGAACTTATTTCATGAATTCCCATGAAGCTTCTTTGCTGGGGAATTAATTTAGTACTCCACATAAAATTTGAAAATCTCCTTTTTATTTCTCTGTGGTGAAGCACTGATTCAGCTCATCTGAGATTGGTCCTCCTTTTACTAGTAGAGGAGATGAAAGAGTGCCTCTCTCTTGTTTGACTGCTGTCATTTGAAGCTGGGAATTTTACCAAATAGCAACTCAGTGTATCCAGTTTCTAATCTGGGGGAAGAAATTCTATTGAGAAGATGGTTTGACAACTCTGGCATTCCCTGGGGTTCTCATATTACTGTGACACCATCTGATCAGTTTTTCAGGCTGGAATATTTTGACTCAGATGGAGCAAGTTGTATTAGTTGCTCTGCTAAACAATCACCTGTGACTTGGAGTTTGAGATATCTATCTATCATCTATCTATCTGTCTATCTATCTATCTTTTAATTATTCTTTAATTTTTACTGATCACTTTTCAGTTTTGTTGTTGAAGTTTTGGGGACATTGAGCGTTTCGGTGTAGATGTAACATCACAGTTTCTTCTAAAGAAAACCTCAGAGCAAAACATTGAACATAGCTTGCCTTCTGGTTGCTCAAGTTACCAGCAGTCTATCAGACTTTTGTTTCTGTTTGAGTAGTGCATACTGAGCTAGGTGCTTTTGAAGCACAGGAATCCATCACATCTTATTGATTACAACCTCTCTGATGAGGTTAATGAGGCAGCATATGTGATGCTGATACGGTCATGAAGGAGTCAATCAGTGTTTCTCAAGGTTTAGCTCTGAATAGAAACTGCTTATTCCTGTGGATCATTTAGAAACGGCAAAAAGGGAATATAGGCAGCCATTTGGCATGTAAACAATGCGGGAATGTGACACAGGTTTCCACTGTGATCTTTTGAAGCTCTGCCTAAACCTACAAAAGATGAGCACCACCTTGCTTTAAAATCTGGTTGCTTCATGCTTGGAGCTGTGCGCTGTGCATCTTGCCCCTGCAGGTGTGAACTGCTTTATGCACTGTAATGTCTGACCATCTGATGAGAGAGTCTGTGTGCAAGTAGGCAGAAAATCTCTTGCCCAAGGGTGATTTTTAGTGTTACTAGGCAATATACACCTAGATGATAATAAGTGGATGATGGCTGGTATTTGAAAGTCATATTCAGCGTTCTGTGATAGAAGTACAAATGGGATCAAAACAGAGAAGCCAACATGTTTGTTGTGACTAACCTAAGTGACTAACTCTGTAAGTGACAGAGTACTGGCATTTTTTTTTAGCTAGCCAGCCATTTCTGTTTTCAAACTGAGAAACTAATACATTATGCTGACACTTTATTGGTAATTTTGACATTTAATACACCAGTATGTTAAAAATCCCAACCCCTCAGTTGCTTGGAAGTTTGTAAGTAATAGAGCAATCTGAATGTATTTTCAGTTTTCAAGAGGAAGGTCCTTAGTTTTGCTGAGTCTTTCTGGCAGTTGTTGCACCATTCCATCTGGCAAAACTAGCCTTGTTAACATGGGTGATGCGTACTCATTTAAGAGAAGAATGTACTTGTCTTTTTATTTCATTTGTGGTGGCAACAAAACATTAAAAGGTTTGCTTTCAAAACATGGGAAGCTTCCAGAGGAATGTTTGAAGTTACACTGTCCACTGTTTTACAATAAATAACTGCTGGAGGCCAAACTGCTACTGAGGTTTTCACATCATAGGGAAGATCTGCTTAGGTGTGTAACCTGGCTGTTTTTCTACCAACTGTAGTACTATCAAGGTGTTTAACAGAACAGGGAGAGTTTTTCACTTGATATGTGTAGCTTTTGTGTATAATCCATGATAACTCTACTATATTGTAAACTGCAGTTTCTTTTACATTTTACATTTGGATGCTGTAAAAGCTTTCTTATTTAGTTTTGTTTTGGGAGTGCTTTAATGAGAATTTTCTGCAATTTCATGTAATGTAGAGTAAATATAATGGATCTTCTATTCTTTCTCCCTTACATAACAAAATTTAATGTAAATTGGCACAAGAAAATGCACATTGAAAGTCCTTTGGCTGGTCCCACTGATTAAAGTCAGACATCAGGGTTGGAACTTTGATAATTTATCTGAACAAGAACCAGTAGGTTTTTCTTTAACAGGAGTGAAAAAGTGTTATCTTTGACAACGAAGGACTAAAGACATTCTGAGGCAAAAGAACTGAAGCGCGCCTTGATCTGTTTATGTAATGAATTGGGGAAAAAAAATGGAATCTCTTTTTTCTTATGTTCCTAAGTTTTTACAGTTGTTTAACAATTTGGTGATAAGATTGTTTTTATTGACTTCTCAAGGCAAAAAGCACTTATCATTCTTTTTATTTCCTTAACAAGAATTCATTTGTCAGTTACTGCTGGATAGGCTGTGATCAAAAGAGATTTCCATTAGGCAGCAGACTGAAGTTTGGCTTGCCAAATATTGAAGTTTCTTTATCTTGGAAAATGCTACAAGTAATGCTGCCCTCATAAAGAATGGTGAGCCCTGTCTTCCATTCTTGTGCAAATCTTACTCAGTTAAAAAAGCGGGCACAAGGCGGTGAATATGTCCTAGTCTGACCAGGCAGTCTGACACGGTAACTCAAGGTTGCTTTGTTTGTTCGGCTAACTGCTGTGTCTAATGTAAAGTTGGTAATTAATTTGCACAAGACGTGTGTGGCTGTGAGCCTGTCTCAAGAAGGATGAAGTCCCACAGAGCAGGCAAGTGCAGCTCAAAAATAAGAGTCCTTCATCTCAGTCCCAGATGTCTGCAGGCTGTTTCTGCCTCACCTGTCAGCAGCTTCTGGTGTCAGTTTTGCCCATCTGCTTTTTGCATTATGCATAAAATATGCATTCTGGTTCCTGCGGCTAACACCAAGTGTCTTTTGCTCTAGTAATAACATGCAGCCTTTAGCATAGTAGTGGCAACATGCTTTAAGAGAAGATTGGAAAAAGGATTATGCTTTCCCTTGAAATTCAAAGCTTTTGTATTGAAAAACACAACTCAAAAGACAGTTGTATGAGAGACATCTAATTTATGGATTTCAACAAGTTCTTAAGGAAATTGTTAAATTTCGTTTCTGTGCCCTACCTACATCACCACAATAGTGTCATCTAAATGTTAGTACAAGTTGACTCTCCTAAGCCTTTTTTTTTTTTTTCTAAATGTAACAGTTTCATGAGCATTTATTTCCAGGTGAATTAAGACCTTATGATTATTTCAAAGATTTTGTTGTTATTATTATGCAGAAATGGAAGTATGGGTGGAAAAATTAGAGCTCGTGTTTAAATTTGGAATGCAGTATAACCAGAAAGACATTGCACTGTAGAGAAAGAAAGGATTAATAGCACATTTTGTATTAATATCTGGGAGCATTCATTGCATTTTACAATGCTCTGTAAAACTCCTCAGTCCCAAGAAACTCCAGAACTGATTCTTTTCTTCTTGAGCTGTCAGCCTATGACATGCTGAAAGGATGCGTTATAGATCTACGATGTGCTGGAGTTCTGTCATGCAATAATGTCCAGTATCATTTTGTAATCTTTTCCTGTACATTTTGTTAAGGTGACAGACATTGTTTCCTCTTCCCCTATTTTTTTTTCTGATGCTCCTGCCACCAAGACAGTCTCAGGTTGTTCTGACTTCAGATGTTTTCAAAATCTCTACTTTAAAATATTCCTCAGGTTCTTCAGCTAACATGGTGTACATCTGCCAGTATGACTGTATTTAAAAATATCTATGGAACTGTATGCAGTGTTTAGAGTTAGTGGATGTCGTCTTTCCTGCCATGGAATAGCTCTCCAAAAAGATGGGAGACAGCTGAGGGAGGCATGTCTTTGGCTTATGAGAACTCTGTATTTAAAACAGATGCACAGTCAGTACTTTCCTTGACAGAAGATAGTTGTAATATGAATTTCAAGTCTTACCTTTGGGGCCTCAGCATGGTGGGTTCAAATCAGAGCCCCAAAAGTGCACATAATTTAATACATTGCTAAGAGTATGTATGTTGCTTAGCATCTAAAGTAAGAGTAACCCTTTTTAATGGGTTTTGGATCAAACCCATTATGCTTGTACATAGATTTTAAGTATTCTTACTCTCTGAAGTAGAGAAATAGGGATTTTTAGTAGTGACTTTCTTTTTTCTTCTTTTTTTAAGGGGCTTTTGGTGGCAGAAGGCTTACCGTATGTAAGGACTCACCTCTACAAATTATTAACATTATTAGAAGAATATTTGTATCACTTCCGGTTTGCAAGTGGGATGATATTCATGCACTGAAAAATCGTCTCAGTTCCGTCATGCTGGTGGTGTTGGGCTGAGTGATCAAATGGTGATAGTTGTAGTGGAAGTAATATTTACTTGATGTTTTACCTACTTATCTTGTAATTATTTTTGCTAAATACCATCTATGAACTGACAAAGCTTGATGAATCATTGATACTGAAACATACTCAAGTGTGGGTGTTTTAAAAAGCAGTAAATAAAGATTTCAGTAACAGGCTAAATCAATTAGCCAGGCTTAAATCTGCAACTCATTTGGCCAAAGTTCAGACTGAATCAGAGCAGTGTTTGTGAACTAAACAAAATTCTGCTTGTGCACTAGTTATTCAGACTCTGATTTAAACCTTACAGAAGCTGAGGGTCTTGCGTTGCAGCAGAAGGTATGTCTTGAAATGAAGTATGTTACCCAAAGGAAAAGCAAAGTTATGGGGAGAAATGATGTGTAGTAGAGCACGACTGTGTTTGCTGGTGCTGGGCCAAGTAAAAAGCAGATGCATGTCAGGACTGATTAAAGCATTCTGTATTACAAGAGTGCAGTGTTTTAGGATGATACTGAAAAGATATGCGAATCATGAGAAGAACACAGGTTTGGACAGAGCATTGTTTTTTTTTTTAATCAATTTCAAGTCTAAAGAAAAATAGAATTGCAAAAGGATTAAAATAACATTTTTTCAAAAGGAGGTACCCTCTCAAGCTAGTTTGATTTAAATACGAAGTATCTTAAAATAATATGGCATGGTATTTCTTTGCCTCACAATTGAAAATAGTGTGGTAGTGGAGATGGGGAGATGGTGGGAATGAGGGGAAATCTGGGGACCGCCTGAATGCAAGTGTCAAATTTTTGGTGATTATATGTTCTCAGTAATAATCACTGACTTTAATAATTTCATATGTAAAATGAAAGCAGTTGTCAGAAATAAATTTCTCTTTAAAGGGATCCATGAGTAGCATTATACAGAACTTACTTTACATGGGAAAATTAGGGGAACCATCATTGACCTGTGATTATGATAAAGGTGCTTCCTCTCATTTGACAACTGCATGCGATTTCGTAATTGTCTCACAGATTTTTTTTCCAGAAAATGTCCTCTTTTTCAGAAATTGTTCCTTAAATATAGGTGACTGCCAACTTAAAAACAAACAAACAAAAAACCCAAAACAAACAACCAAAAAAAACAACAACCAAAAAAAAGCTTTTTTGTTCACAACAGCAAAGACCAGATTTACTGCAGTCATCTGGAAGCATTGCAGCAAAACTCTACCCTAAGTCCAGAGTCAGATCTTTAAGCCTCTGCAAGGCCTTTCGCCAAGTAGGGAAGCACAGTTAAGAGTTCTAGGAAAAGCATGTTTTTTCTGGTTAAATAGTAACAAAGAAAATAATGAAAAATTAGTATTTCTTAAATGCAGGTGGTTATTTTGTAGTGTAAAATGGTCAGTGTACTCAGTTCTGTCACGTTTGGTGCTTGCAAGAGTTAGTTATCTGCACATTAGCCTGTGGCAGTTGAGGTATGGACTCCGTTGCTAGTGCAGGACGAAGACCTTTATTTACGTTCTTACATCCTTTTATACCCACACAACAACCCCTTGGTCACGTGTACGAGCCAGGCACCTCATGGGTGTTTACCTCTGGCGGAACAAGCTGCTGAGCTTCTTTACTCATCCCACAGTCTTCTACTCATCGAAGCGAGAATGTCTTTGTTTTCATATGGTCCACATCTCCCCCTTCTTTATTAGTTTGAACATCAAGCACTTGGCTGATCGCCTTATTAATCATGGCTCTAAGACACGATATAATACAAGGAATAAATACCAACATGCATGCAAAAACCAAAAGACACATTAATCCAAGCTTCATCATTTTTTTGGAACCCGCAGTTCCAAACCTTGAAACCACCCATCAAACCAACCCCATGAGGTTTTGACACATAGCTTTCCCACAGCTGTCGAATGCTCTAAAATATTGACGTAGTGTGGGTGATGATATGGAAGACAGATGGTGTCTTGGCCTGTGGCCTTGGCGGGTGTATTCTCTATTGCCTTTTGTTGTGTAGATTCTCTCCAAAAGCCCATCTACATCACGTATTGAGTACTTGTCAGAATCCAAAGTCTTGCCATCACGAGGACAAAGAGTGTAACTTTTCATAATAGAGCCCTACAGATTAATGTTATAGGGGGAGCAAAGCCTGAATTCAAGCTCTTTTATTATTTGAAAGCTTATACCCTCCCATCTGGGGCACCTATTAGTTTCGTGAATTACAGGGCAGGTGAGAGCCACATAGGATCTCTGAACCATGTCAAAGTCCCACTCCTGCTCTCCCTCTCTGCAGATTGCACACCA
The DNA here is from genome assembly GCF_002078875.1 of Numida meleagris. NCBI lineage: Eukaryota > Metazoa > Chordata > Aves > Galliformes > Numididae > Numida > Numida meleagris. Next base: position 44,519,256 of record NC_034438.1, on the reverse strand, counting down.
AACGTCATGCAGGTTGGGGGGAGTACAACTCTGGCTCCTTCTTTGGGCTCACTGGTCCGGCTTTTTAAGGGTCATTGTCCTCATCATCCAGCTGTTTGCAGCAGCCCCCACCACAGGAGGAGTGGTGGGCTCTATCGGCATGGTGGATTCAGCATGTTTTTCAGCAACTCAAAAACCGATCTCCAAGGCCCCCAGAGGTCTTTAGCCACCGGGTCAGAGCGTGTAGCTGCGCCCCACAGCCTCCCTCCCTCTCTATCCCATGTCTTATAAATTGTAGCCCGGTCTACTCTCTTTACGTTACAAGAGACCCCCACTAAAAGTTGCCTTAAATCAAAGCCTTCCACTTTAGCATGGTGCTTCTGCAAAATCGCTTCCATTATTGGCAAACCACCTTCTGTTCCTTTGTTATGCTTGTTCCCATTGTTCCTTGTTGCTCACCTCCGTCCTGCAGAAGTGATTGTGGCTGCGCAGCCTGGTTCTGCTTCCTTTCAGCAGCCCTGGGTCCTGCTTCCTTTCAGCAGTCTTGAGCTCAATGGGGCTTGCTACCAGTCAGCTTGATAGCCAGTTCTCTCCCAAGGCTGGTTCCTGGATACAGGGTCCCTGTTCAGGCTCCGTTTGTGGCAACTGAGGCACAGACTCCGTTGCTAGTGCAGGACGAAGACCTTTATTGTACGTTCTTACAACCTTTTATACCTGCACAATAACCTCTTGGTCACGTGTACAAGCCAGGCACCTCATGGGTGTTTACCTCTGGCACAACTAGCTGCTGAGCTTCTTTACTCATTCCAAGGTCTTTTATTCATCAAAGTGAGAATGTCTTTTTCATATGGTCCCACATTAGCCCATGCCATTTTTCCTTCTATTTTTCTAAGCTTTGAAGACTGCTCTGCATGTGCCTCTATAGGATGACAGCTTCTTGCTCTCAATCATTTGATTCATAGTGCTTTTTCCTTCAATAAATTACTTAGTGAATCCAAGATCCATATGCAGCTTTCTGCTCACAATTGCTAGGAAAGCAAATATATATTTCTCAATATTATATTTCTCAGATATAACCCATTTGAGTTGCTTCTCCCCTGAAGTTTGAAGGTCTCAAAACTGTGGGAATCAAATGTTGTTTCTGCATTAGAACAAGATAAGAATTTTCTTGATTTCATGGCCTCTGCTGCCATTTGGGTCCTTTATTAAAACTAGCTAGCAACAATTTATGTATAGCTAGCATGAAAATATATGTTATACTTTGTCATACACATTGCAAGAATGTCCTGCATGAGAGAGAACGAGAGAACAAGTCATGACATGCCCAAGGAAGTGCCTGAAGAGGCATCGGGAAGGCCTGGCATCCCCCCTCGGTGCTCTTTGTTTAACAGAGGAAGCGTCCTTGGGACAGAATGGAAGAAGCTTTGGAGAAAATCACCATATCAACACGATAAGAAGAGTACCAAGACATCTTGGAAACAGCAGGATGATGACTAACTGGCACAAGATAGCACATGAATTAACAAGTGTCAGAATGTAATTAACAAATGTAAACTTTCGATAAGATTGTGAACCTGGAGTACCCAGCCAATGAAACAGGGGAGGGGGCAGGTAGTGGGGGGAAACAAGGTACAAAAGCTGCCATACTGTGTCCATAGGTACGCTCCTGTTGGCAGGATGCCCGCCATTGCAATTGCGAATAAAATCTGCTTTTATCAGAGATACCGTTCTGATAAATTATTTGGATATTTCCAACAAAACCAAATTGTATTGGCATCCTTCACCTCTTCTTTGTCTTGGCCATTCCATCTGACCATCTAGTTCTGCAGTCTCTTTTATCTTGACAGGAGGTTTAGCGGGGGATAATAAAGGATTTTGCTTTCTGTCTTGGTTTTATGATTTTTGTTATCGGTATTCCACATCAGAACATCATGTAGTGCACTGAGAGTTAAAGAGATAATGCTGCAGTTCCATGGATTGTTGACAGTTCAGTTTACCTTTCTCAGAAGAGAAGAGCTACAGCTCCCAGAAGACTTTGTTATTCCGTTTCTGTTTTCCAGTTGGTGGGAAAGATAACTGTTTGGGACTCAAGAGACTGCCCCTTTTTCTGCTTGTCTCTGCAGTGTGTGCTCCCTATCTGTCTTGCCTTCAGCATTAGAGTAAGGCATTTGGTTTTTGGACACTCTCTCTCACTTATTTATTAGCTTCAATTCCAATTATATTGTGTTACATCTTGCATTCTGCTATCATATTTAGTAAGTTAGTTTTCTCCCTTAGCTTGTTGCTAGATTGTGTCTCTTACTTACTAGTGGGTAAAGACATAGCAGTAGTTTTGTTGGCCGCATCCATTGGATATGACAATGCCCATCTTGCCACTTTATACCTAGGAACTGAATTTCCTGTGCAGGTTCTCTCACTTTGTTCTGCTTAATAGTGAAACCAGCTTGCAGAAGGATCTAGATTATTCTCTCTCCTTTCTTGAAAACTTCCTTTGCTGTATCGCCCCACACAGTAATGTCATCAACATACTGCATGGGCTCAGGGGCACCACCCTGTTTCAGTGCAGTTTGGATCAACCTGTGGCAAATGGTTGGACTATGTTTCTACCCCTGGAGCAAACGATTCCAGGTATACTGAAAGCCTCTCCAGGTGGAAGCAAACTGTGGCCTACATTCTGTGGCCAAAGGAATGGAGGAAAAGGCGTTAGCAGTGTCAGTTGTGGCATACCACTTGGCTGCTTTTTACTCCAGTTTTGTTTTTAGGCCCATCTCCCTGCCTTCCCCCTTGTCCCTTTCCTGGGGTGTGGGTCCATGGGTCCCCCTACCCCATTAGTCACAGAACCAGGCCAAAACTGTGACACTTTCATAGTAGTAGGTGCATGTGTTGTGTTGTTTGGTGAGGGAGGAGGTGTCTGGCACTTCCAAGATCCCAGTGTCCATCATCCTGAGCCCCACACCAACATTGCTGCATCAGCGGGAGATGCCTTCAGGGCTCCAAATGCTGTGCTGACAACTGTAGCAGCCACAGGTATTGCTCACAGGCACTGGCAGCTAAAGGCGTTTGTTCCTTTTGCATTTATAGGATGGCAGCTGCTGTTGGAGGAGAGCTGCACATCCTTGGAGTTGTCTCTGAGGTGATTGTTTAAACAATCCAACAAGCTGGGGACACAGCACAGGCCCTTACCACAGCTCATGGCAAGAGGTGGGTGACAGAACCAACCCAGAGTGCTACCAGGTGCTGGGCAAGAGGGGGCAGCTGGGGCTCTGCTCCTGGTCACAGCCTTGCTCCTCCTGGCCTGCACTGTGACCTAGTGCTGAGGGAGGACCTAGAGATACCCTGCTGTGTGAAGCCTGCAGGGAGCAGTGTGTGAAGGAGTCTTCTTCGAAGCCCTTTTTTCCCCAAAGATTGGAGGCAAAGCAGTTGTGCTTCATTTCAGTGTCAGAAAGCTTATAAAAACCTTTGTCTGAAATTGGAAGTGAGAGGCTGCCACATTGTTGGCACTGTTTCTTAGACACACTTGAATGTCATAGTCCATATTTCTTTAATAAACAATTTTGCATCTCATGGTTAAATTAGCATGTGTGCTTTTGTCATTTTGGAAGCCTTCAGTGGACTTTCCATCACGTGTTTTCATTCTGCATTCTGCTTTGAAATGTTCTTCTGACAGGATTAAATACAACAGGAAACAGTTAGAAGGTCAATTCCTGGAAAACTCTATTACAGCTTGCAGGCTGTTTCAGAAAGCTAATAGTGCCTGAGAAAATGGATTTATAAACCGCCTGCAGCTATGCAGGCCGTTATCAGTATTGGCTCAACAACTCAGTTTTCTTGGGGTGTAGGAACTGAAACCTGGTTTTGTAGTCTTAATAATATACAAGTGTTTGTACATAAAGCCTCCTATTTATTTCCATGGAAATTACAAAAGGTACAAATAGCACAGTAGCACCATTTGACAGAGCACATTCTCAGCTGCAAAACACTATTTTTTTGGCATAGTCACTACCATTAGCTCTGTGTTTTTGCCAGCAATGAACAAGAGCTTGCATTCTGCAGTTGTCGAAATCTGGACCAACAGAGGTGACCCACTGTTGCCACTGCTGAAACGTGCCAGCCCCCACTGCCTCACTGTGCTCACGAATGCTGTTTGGGCTCCAGAAAAATTCAGCAGGTTTTGGTGAATGTCAGTGGGTGCCATTCTTTCTGCATGGAGGAATTCATTACACACCTTTGCTTCATACGCACTCCTTGTCAGACACAATTCTGTCAGACTGCCTGTCTTCTGCCATCTATCACATGGCAACAACGTGTAACTGCATATTGGTGGGAAGGTTCAACCTCTACTGCCATACCACCAAAATCTGCTTCTGACATCGCACAAGAATTTTGTTTTTGTTAGTGTTAGTCTTATCAGATATGATGGTTTTATGTGCTTGAAAAACTGCTTTTTTCCCATGAATTTCGATTTCTTTTTCAAGGTAGCAATTCCTTAATTGTGAAATCTTTGGTAAAATTTAGCACAGAGAAAGTACTTTAGACTTTTGGGGTGTTCTTATTTTCCTTCATTTTATTATAGTTGTAGCTTCCAAGGCATCTGACTATTCTGACCATGCATATCTACCACATTATCCATTGATTTCTACTGTGGTGCTTCTGTTCGGCTTCCAGTGAGGCTGACTTAGGCTATCTGTATGAGTATGTGTAGAGGGTTTGGTGCAAGGGCCTTTATTAACATTTTGAGTTTCTCTCTCATATAGGTATGCTACTGGATGAGCTTTATTTATTTATTTATTTATTTATTTATTTATTATTTAATCTATTTTGTTTTTAACCTGACTGCATATTTCCTTTTTCCTGAAAGAATTCTCATGTGTGTCGTGTGCTATACAACGTTTTGGTCTTCCAACCATGTAAAAACTTCCTGTAATGTTCCAGTCAAATTTGTTAAGGTCAGTTCATTTCAGTATGATTAGAAGGTTTTCTTACCTCCAGAACTGTATTTATACCATGCTAGTATGTCTTCCTAAACTTGAGGAACAGTGTTTTAGAAACTGTTGGATGAAGTCCGTTGAGGAAATAATGACGCCCTTTTGATTCTGTAGATTTTAAATAACATCTTGAAGATACGTATATATACTAAACCATTCTTGTCTCTTTCTTTTTTTTTTTTAATTTTAATTATCTGATATGTATTATGTTTAAACCTGCAGATTTTGTGATACATGGGGTCTGCTTTCATGACAAAGGACGAAACAGAGAGTGCATTCATGTGTGAAAACTGCTATGAGATAGAGCAAGATTTGCATTTTAAAGAATTAGTGGATTCACACCCCAATGTGAATAAATGAATAATTGGAAACAACACTGTATCAGATTAATTAGCTTCCAGTATTTATGCTGGAGCTTCTATTTCTTTTGTTCCCTCCATATTTCTTTTTCAAACGAAAGTTTGTTTCTGAACACCTGTGAATTGTAAATACCAAAAGCTTGTTTACTTGATTAAGTTGCCATAGAGCTAGTCAGATGGATTACAGAGAATATACCTCAAACTGATTTTTCTTCTTAGTTAGAGAGAAATCTTAAATTAGTTGCAAACACATGAGTGGTGTGAGTTTAATTAGGAATTATGTGTCTGAAGGCATAAAACCTGTTTTTGAAGGCTGGTTGTGACACTCTTGGCTCTCTCTGTCACTAGCCTCAACGATTTCATTTCTGTGAGCGTAGGAGCTTTTGTCAGATGTTGGTTTCCTAGCAAAACTGTAAACAGTGTGTCCACTAGATCCACTAGGGTGAGTGGGAAGTTGTGCTATTTCTCACCTGTAGCTGCCATGTGTAGGATCTGTGTCCTACACACAGTGATCACACAGAAAAGACCTTACTGCGCTCAGCCTGTATATTTTGATTGTCTCTTCTTAGAGAATGATTAAAGCTGCTATTTCACACTTCTTTGCAGCTTTTAGAAGCTATGGGAAAATGACTTGATTGATGGTAGATTTAATGCCAAGAGGATTGCAGACAGCAACTGTAAATTTACGTGGTGTCCTAAATGCAGTACTATCTCAGTTGTTAACTCAGGATAAAAACATCATGTTTGTTCTTTGGAACATTATCTTTGCAGTCCTAAAGGTTTTATTCTGCAACCAGAAGATGGAGGGAGAAGGAATGGGTAATGCACTTTAAAAAGGAGGCTTATAGCTTTAAAGAAAAAAAAGCAAATAAAATCCTAAAAAACAAGCAAACAAAAAAAAAGGAGCCACCCCCAGAAACCATGTTTTCTGTGCTTCATTTTTGAAGTGATATAAAAAATTTCCAGGAGAGAAGATATACATGATTCCCTGTTTTAAGAATGTAAGGACTTTTTTTTTGTTGCTGCTTTTTGGATTGATGGGTGTATGTTTTCCATTATTGCACCACAGTTCACTTTTTTGGTCCAACCATGTATTTCTGAGTCTGTTTTTCTCTGCCAGTAATCAAAGCTTCTTTCTTTTGCCATATGGATTATTAAGGCAAAATAAAAAAAAGAAGGGAAAAGGAAAAAAAGAAGGCTTTTCTTGCTTCTGCATCCAGCATTTCTCAACAAGTGGGGATATTACCAGATTTAAAAGTTTTTGTATTCTTTTTTATTTCTTCCCTAATTAAGCAATAAGTTAAAAAGACAGCAGACAGGGATTTATATGAAGATATAAATAACTAGCCTGTTAATGCTGGATGATTCCTATCTGGTTCAGAAATAGTTACAGTATGAACAATATGAACAAAGTAGGTTAGGACAATTAAAAGCATTAGGGATGTTTCCTTCCAAATTATCATTCCTGGGAATGAATCCTCAGCTACTATTGCTTTAGACATACCCTTTTCAGCCATTGTTCCTTTTTGCTTTAAATGCAGCCTCTCAGCTCACCGTGAATGAGATCACATGGCATGTGCAGGACAGCCAGGAGATCAGGCCCAGCCAGCATGGGTTCACAAAGGGCAAGTCCTGCTTGACCAACCTGATCTCCTTCTATGACCAGGTGACCTGCTTGTTGGGTGAGGGAAAGGCTGTTGACGTAGTCTGCCTCGACTTCAGCAAAGACTTTGATGCTGTCTCCCACAGCATTCTCCTGGGGAAGCTGGCAGCCTGTGGTCTAGACAGGCTTACTCTCTGCTGCTGGGTAAAGAACTGGCTGGAGGGCTGGGCCCAGAGGATGATGTTGAATGGAGTTAAATTCAGCTGATGACTGTTCACAAGTGGTCTTCATATCTTTATTGATTGTTTGGATGAGGGAATTGAGTGTACCCTCAGTATGTTTGCAGATGACACCAAGTTTGGGAGGAAGCGTTGATCTGCCTGGGGGAAGGAAGGCCCTACAGAGTGACCTGGACAGCTTGGCTGAGGCCAGTGGGATGAAGTTCAACAAGACCAAGTGCTGGGTGCTGCACTGTGGTCGCAACAACCCCATACTGTTCTACAGGCTTGGGTTAGAGAGGCTGGAAGGCTGTGTGGAGGAAAAGGATCTCAGGGTGTTGGTTGGCTGAGGGAGATGCAGCAGTGTGTCCAGGTAGCCAAGAAGGCCAATGGCATCCTGGCTTGTATCGGAAATAGTGTGGTCTAGCAGGAGCAGGGAGGTGATTGTCCCCCTGTTCTCAGCAGTGGTTAGTCCACACCTTGTGTACTATGTTCAGTTTTGGGCCCCTCACTGCAAGAAAGACATTGAGGCCCTGGAGCGTGTCCAGAGGGGGACAACGAGGGCAATGAGGCTGGTGAGGGATCTGGAGAATAAGTTTTATGAGAAGTGGCTAAGGGAACTGAGGTTGTTTAGTCTGGAGGAGAGGAGGCTCAGAGGAGACTTTCCAGAGTTCTACAGCTGCATGAAAGAGGTTGTAGCAAGGCTGGAGTTGGCCTCTTTTTCTAGTTAACAGTGGTAGGATGAGAGGGAATGGCCATAAGTTGTGCCAGGGGATGTGCAAGTTAGTTGCTGGGAAAAAAATTCTCCTGGTTGAGTCACCATCCATGGAGGTGTTCAAGAAATGTGTAGATGTGGTACATAGGGACATACTTTAGTGGACAGTATTGGTGGTAGGTGGACATTTGGACCAGATGATCTAAGAGGTCTTTTCCAACCTTTATGATTCTGTGATTCTATTTCATTTGTGTATTTTAATCAATACCTTTTATGCATCTGGCTCCAAATAATTTCAAAAAAAATTCCAAAAAGTTTCAGATGCACACACCTGGTACCTGTTAAGCCTCTGAAAGTGGCTGAACAAACTTCTCAGCTGTTATGTCACTGACTGCAACCACCTGTCAGGTGTCTGGCCTTCAGACAAAAATGAGAAATAAGGTGGTATAGAAATGAATATCTGATCACTCTCACTTCGTGGTTCTTGTTCTTTTGGCATTGTTTCTGCTCAGTGTTTTTTTACAGCATTCTTGTAATTGGTGTAACCATATTGTATGCATGCAGTAGCTTCTGCTCTCTTGTGACACAGTGAGTCCTGACTCACTAAATACAGTGCATCATATCACAGGATAAGTGAAGAAATATTCCCAGGAAATCCTGCTCAGTTGTGGATGTAATTATGTGATCTTCTATCCCATTATTTGGAAAATCAAGTGCAGGAAGAACCACTTACATTTCTTTTGGCTAATCACCAGTTTAATCTGATTCAATTTAATCTGTTTATGCTTGTGATTCGGTAATACAAATTCACGTAATGGAGATGCAAAGAACAGTTTTATTTCCAACTGTGATGTGTAGCTCTGCAATTCCCCTATCTTGAAAAACATTAATTTGGTGAAGGCTTGCAAAAGTCACCTAAAAACTAAACCAGTATATATTGCTGTCCATTTGGCTTGAATTGGGTTTCTAAAAGCTCCTGTGGCTCTATAGAAACAATTAAAATACTTTGAGACACCCTAGAAATGTAATTGAATTTACAAATTTATGAAAACTAGAATCAAAATTTATAAGAAATGTACTTGGCTAGAGTTTTATTCACGTCAACATAGAGTGTAATTTCTGTGGATAAGACTATGTTTCAATTAATGTTGTATAAGATTGTAAAAATGTCCTAGGTAGTAATGCTATAAAGTTTCTTTTCATTCCTAAAATTAGATATTCTGGAAGATAGTATTCCCACAGAGGTAATCTCAAAATGGGCCAGTTTCTGCTGCTTGTTTCCTCAGAGAAAATTCAGATCTTAATTCTTTGGGTTTGTTCTCTGCAATTTTATTGTGACTTTCACATTTTTTTCATGATGGCTTTTGCAGCAGAAACCTTGTTATCCCACTTTTCCAGGTGATCATTTTCATTTTCCTCCACTTCAGCTTGGAGCCTTCTTGTTCCAGCTGTGGGAAGTGTCACATTCACGGGCTCTTTTCCTGATGGGGGATTTCAACCACCCGGATATCTACTGGGATAGTGGCACAGCGGGCAGCAGACAATTCAGAAGATTCCTGGAGTCCGTTGAGGATAACTTCCTGGTCCACATATTAGACAAACCGACTCAAGGTGAACCCTTACTGGACCTGGTGCTCACCAATGTGGAGGAGAGCATTAGAGGGGTTGAGATTGGAGGCAACCTGGGCTGTAGTGATCACGCCCTGGTGTAGTTTGTGATCTTGAGGAAGGTAGGCCTGGCAGAAAGCAGAGTCAGGACCCTGAACTTCAGGAGAGCCAAATTCCAGCTGTTCAAGGAACTGCTGGGTGGGATTCCCTGGGAAACTGTCTTTTAGGGCATAGGAACAGAACAGAGAGGAGAACAGAGAACAGAGGACACCCTTCTGAGAGCGCAGTGGCTCTCCATCCCCCAGCAGAAGTCGAGCAGGGGAGGCAGGCGACCGACGTGGCTGAGCAAGGACCTGCAGCTTAAACTGAGGGAAAAGAGAGAAATGTACTGGAAGTGGAAGCAGAGTTGTGTAGCCTGGGAGGAATACAGGGCTGTTGCCCGCATGCATACAGATAGGATTAGGAATGCCAGGGCACAGATGGAGCTGAACTTGGCAAGGGATGTGAAAGATAACAGGAAGGGGTTCTACAGGTACATAGGCAGGAGGAGACAGGCCAAGGAGAGTGTTCCCCCTCTGATTAATGAGGATGGAGAAGTGGCTTCCTCAGTCATTGAAAAAGCTGAGGTGCTCAATAAGTGCTTTGCCTCGGTCTTCACTGGTGGTCACACTCCCCGTGTCTGCCAGGGCCCTGAATTTCGAGGTGTGGGCGAGAGGAGCGGATTCCATCCCACTGTAACAGCGGAAAAAGTCCGAGACCTCCTCATGCAATTGAATGTATGTAAGTCCACAGGGCCGGATGATATCCATCCCAAGGTTCTGAGAGAGATAGCTGATGTGGTTGCTGAGCTACTCTCCATCGTATTTGAAAAATCATGGCTGTTCAGTGAAGTCCCCGGTGACTGGAGAAAGGGAAACATTACTCCCATTTTTAAGAAAGGGGGAAAGGAGGACCCGGGGAACTACAGGCTGATGAACCTCACCTCTGTGCCTGGGAAGATCACGGAGCAGATCCTCCTAGAAGACATGTCAAGGCACATACGAGACAAACAGGTGATCCGAGACAGCCAGCATGGCTTCACCAAGGGCAGATCTTGCCTGACCAATCTGAGGGCCTTCTATGATAGAGTGACAGCATCGGTGAACAGGGGAAGGGCAACAGATGTTACCTAGCTGGACTTCTGCAAAGCCTTTGACACGGCCCCTCACCACATCCTTCTCTCCAAATTGGAGAGGTATGGATTTGAAGGATGGACTGCTCAATGGACTAAGAATTGGTTGGCTGGACACAGCCAAAGGGTTGTGGTCAACAGTTCTATGTCTGGGTGGAAGCCGGTCACAAGTGGTGTCCCTCAGGTGTCAGTTTAGGGACCAGTGCTCTTCAACATTTTTATCAGTGATACAGACGATGGAATCGAGTGCACACTCAGCTAGATTGCAGATGACACCAAGCTAAGCAGCGCAGTCGATACGGTAGGGGACAGGGAAGCTATCCAGAGGGACCTGGACAGGCTGGAGAATTGGGCCCATGAGAACCTAACTAGGTTCAACAAGGCCAAGTGCAAGGTGCTGCACTTGGGCTGGGGCAGTCCCAGGTATTTATACAAACTGGGGGAAGAACTCCTTGAGAGCAGCCCTCCAGAGAAGGACTTGGAGGTCCTGGTGGACGAGAAGCTGGACATGAGCCAGCAGTGTGCGCTGACAGGCATTAAAAGAGGAGTGGTCAGCAGGGAGAGGGAGGTGATTGTCCCCCTCTACTCCACTCTTGTGAAGCCCCATCTGGAGTACTGCATCCAGGCCTGGTGCCCCCAGCACAAGAAGGACGCAGAGCTCTTGTAACGGGTCCAGAGGAGGACCACTAAGATGATGAGAGGGCTGGAGCACCTCTCCTATGAAGAAAGGTTGAGGCAACTGGGCTTGTTTAGTTTGGAGAAGAGAAGGCTCTGGGGCGACCTCATTGTGGCCTTCCAATACTTGAAGGGAGCGTATAAACAGGAGGGGGAATTATTGTTTATGAGGGTGGATAGCAATAGGACAAGGGGGAATGCTTTCAAACTGAGACAGGGGAGATTTAGGTTAGATATTAGGAGGAATTTTTTCACTCAGGGTGGTGATGATGCATTGGAACAGGTTGCCCGAGGAGGCTGTGGATGCCCCATCCCTGGAGGCATTCAAGGCCAGGCTGGATGTGGCTCTGGGCAGCCTGGTCTAGTGGTTGGCAACCGTGCACTCAGCAGGAGGGTTGAAACTCTGTGATCTTTGAGGTCCTGTCAACGGTTTACGGGCGTTAGGCCCGATTCCGTGACAAAGGGGACGGGGGACCCAAGGGCCCACGTCCCGGGAAAAGGGGAAAGGGGAAAAGGGTAGGGAGATGGCCCTGAGAGCAAAGAACAGCGGCAACAATCTGAGGAGAAACAAACTAATTTACTAAATGCGATATCGGAATGCAAAACAACACACTATAATACAATATAATTACAATTTAAGCTGATAAATTCAATACAGAGAGAGAGAGAATGTCCCAAAATCAAGGTAGGCCTTACTCTACTACCGACGATAAGACGGCTGGAGAGCGAGGTGCTGCCAAGACGAGAGACGGCGGAAAAAGGGACGAGGTCTCGTGATCTGCAAGTTTTTATACTGCGAGCTTCTATCTTTTCCCTCCGGCTGGAAAATGGTAACAAAGGAGCAAAGTACCGTGGGGACTGTAGTAGTCCTTCTCTTCTGAGAACTAGGTATGTCCACTACATGATGTTATGATGTGGAATACCAATAACCGAAAATCACAAAACCATGACAGGTCCTTTTCAACCCAGGCCATTCTATGATTCTATAATCTATTGATGTAAAATAACTTGCAGGTCAGAAATAATAAGGAATGTCTTGTATACTGGATTTGGCATAGTCCAGGCAATGCGGTCACCGAGGGACAAGAGATGATCTTTTTAATTAAATTTTATTTGGCATCTCTGGTTGTCTTACATTAGAAGATAAAATGAAAGTCAACGTGTCAGAGGTAATTCATAGTTTGAACTTTTTTCAAAAAGCAATTCCTCTGGGAGGCATGTGCCTAAAGAGCAGGGCAGCACTGATGATGTGCTGAGGATACTTTTTGACGTGGTTTGAGGCAGCTGTGCTCCAGTGCATAAATTATGGATCCATCAACAATTCCGCTTTGCCTCTGGTTGAAATTGAATACTTCTATTTGATTAGGAAAAATGCCCGTGTATGTCAGTGGGAACACTGTAGTTGCCATTCAGAATGTAGAGTTTCTTCAGTAAACACCATAGAGTTAGTACCTTCTTACCTTAGCAAATTTTAATTATATCAGGATTAGGAAGGTACCCAAATGTACTTCTGTAACAAAGAGTCATTCTTTTAATAGAGTCCTTGAGAGAGGTCTTTTAACGTGGGGGGGAGGGACACCATACACTGTAATTAGCTCTGGATGTATTTGAAGTGGCTGTCATACATGAGTTTACTCCAGGAAAGAAATCTAGGCAGTGATCTGTACTTTAAATGGTTCAACTTTAGTTTGCATTAACTAAAATCTCCCCAGTGTATCAAAAAATCTGGTAATTAGATGCAGGAACACATCAATATGAACAGGGGACTGCTTGGCAGTGTAGGAATGCATGTTTGTTTATATACTAAACTGTCTGTATAAATGAAGAATGTTGGCACTTTGAAATGTCTGCTTTCCTGATAAGGAAGCATTCCTGGTTCCAGTCTTCATTCTGTGCAGCACTGCGCATTCTAAACGTGCACCATGTGGATGTTGAATTACTACAAAGCTGATATGTCATGTCATAAATGCTTGTTTTGGAAAAAGCACTGGTGTGAGCTGTGTATGACTTGTATTTGAATACAGAGATATTAAATCACTGAGCACATGCTTACATTTTAAGGGCATTAAACACTTAACGGGAAAACTAATTACAAGTGTGATTAATGAAAATGTAAATTGTCATTGTAAAAATAACACTGAAAACGCTTACTGTGAGAGTAACTTTGTAGCAAATTTGATGACTTTGTGTGAATATCTTACTGCTAATTCAATATAATATTTCTTTTTGTAAGTTTTATTCACAAATGTTGAAGATAATTTAGTTTTAATATAATGAGTGCCTGCAGGTACTTTCAAGGATTCCACTGAGCATAGTGTAAGGGAGTTCTCAACATTTTGGTGGCCACAGATCTGGCTGTCGGTTGAGCAAATATTTTCTTCAGGTGCACAAAATATTATGCAGACTAACACCAGTTTTCATTTAAAGTCTTCTCTGTAACTATAGCCTGAGGCAGTTTCACAGTTCCTGAAATAATATGCACCAGACTGGCCAAAAAATAAAAACCCGAGGGGTTTTTCTTCCTTTTGACAGCTGTAGCTTGAACATTCAGCTTTTTAAGCAGCTTTAAGTCTAAAAAACAACTATCTTGATGCTAATGATGCAAAGAAGGTATTAACTAGAAAGTAAGCATGACTGGAAAACCTCAGCAGAGAAGCTGTGTGTGATGACTGATGAACCTTGTCGTTGGTGGTACCAGCTACTGCTGTTTATGTGAGGAACACAGCAACTGTGTACTTTGTGAGGTCTGCACTCTTTGCTTTTTGCAAAAACATCATTCCCGCCTATTCTGGCTTTGCATGGGATCCTCCCATTCCTCCATATTTTGTGAACTATCTACAATGCCCCTATGTTGTCTTTGATAGGAATTTTTGTCCCTGTTCTTTTTCCCCAGTGTCCATTATCTCTTCCCTTCGGCAGCTCTGGCTGCGTCCTCACAAAAAACCAAAATCAGGACCTGAGTTGAGGCTTGGACACCAGCCCACAGCTGACTGTGGTTTACTGAGGAACATGCTTTCTGGTGTGATGTTACCTGTATGACGGTCTCCCATCAACTCCGGAGTGCAGGGGTAGGGAGGGTTGATTGACAAGGCTTGTTGCTGAAGTGCCCCTTGGATATGGCCAGCCTACTTTGGCTAGACATGGCCAGAACTGTTGGCCAGAGGAGAGATTTCTTCATCCCTGCTCGCTCACACCCCCTTTCTACCTTCCTTTGCATGCAGCTCTGTTGGTGAATCTTCTCTGCTTTGCTGAGCTCATGTTCTGCCCCCTCTCTCACCATTCCCAGTTTCCTAAGAGGTGAATTGTGTGCACTGTCAGTGTGTTCAGCTCCTTGAGCAGATGGGTGGAGGTGGTGTGTTACTTGGATGTGCATCTTTGGGGTGGGCTAAAATATAGGCAGCCCATTCACCACTTAAGAAGCAACTGGTGGTTCTTGTGTGAATGGCGATTAGTTCTGCTGCAGTTTAGCTGGTCAGAGTGAGTTTTGGTTCCAGCACCTAAACAAATTTAAAACTGCAATTTTTCTGTACTCTGAATGGTCTGATCCTTGTCTTCGTATAGGTTCTCCCTGTTCTTTATGTGCCAGCTGGCACAACTATAAAGGTGGTACATTTCCCTCCTAATATTAGTCCCAAGCTCTCAATTTTTTCCCAGCTTACTTAGCAAATTGGGCTGCTGGCCTACAGTGTTCCTGAAATAAATAGCGTGTTTCAAAGACAACAGACAGTTTCTCTGGGAACAACTATGCATATGGCTGTGGTATTGGAGTAAAAGCCAAGATCATTTTATAACTGAATAGTTGGGTTCTAGACAGAGCATGTTAATCAAAATAAACATGATTGTGGGTGTATTTAATTCATTTCCCTAGTCTGTGATACTAGTGCAATCTTTGAGGAATGAATGATTTTGCATTTGTCAGTGCTTTAGTGGTCTGCTATCTAGAGCTGTAATTGAGAGGCCACATGCCTCTCTGCTTCAAAAGTTAACTTCTTTATTTTCTTATGTTCACTTGAATAGGATTTATGCCTGATTAAGTTACTGTCTTTTATTATAATTAAAGAAAAATGTTGTGGATGCAGAACTAAAAACTCTGCTCAATGAAAAACAGATTGTTGTGCCTGTAATGAAACAAAAGGAACCTTCTCACGCTCTGTGCCTTTTTCTCTCCCACAGAATAACTGGCAGTCATGAAGATTTATCTACTGTGAGAATGATTCAGCTGTCCTGAGTTAAGGGTGTGTTGAGGAGGGATGCATATTTAAGCTTTCCAGAGAGGAAGCAACATACTTTAGAGCTTGCCAGAGATCACAGGAATGGCAGCTCAAGCAACATTGCTTATAACCTGTATTTGTAAACTATCTTGCCTATTTGCAGTTCATGCCAAAAAAGAATTGGTAGATTTAAAAATATTTCTCTTCAGTACTCTAAGTGAACTACTGTATACACTAGGCCCTTTATTTATAAAGGGTTTCTTCTTGTGGTGCCTTAGAGTCTCAAGTTAAATAGTGTAGCCTGCTTGCAATTTTTTTTTTTTTAATGTGTACTTCTAGCAGAGAAAACTCCACTATTGCTGTGAGCTCTTACCTATTTGAAGTTAATTTCAAGCAATAAACTGGGTAGAAATTTGCAAGAGAACACTAAAAAGTGAAAAGAATCACTTTCAGATTATTCATTTCTTCTGGCAAAATAGTATATTCACTTATAGTCCAACAAACTGTGATAGAACTTCTGTGGTTGACACAGTATGTTATGGCAACTCAAAAAAAAAATCTGATGTCCTGCTGTTATTTAATGTTTGAAGTAAGTTTCAAGTATTAAAAACTGATGGATTTTATTTGATATTCCTTCTTTTTCTCAGCAATTTAGAAATGCTAAGAGAACAGGAAAAAGGCAATGGATAAATAAATGGATTTTTTTTCAGCCGGCCTACTAATTTGATATTTATGCTGACTGCCAAGCAGGTGGTGCACATCTGTTTCCAAATCATCAACTCAGACAAATATAAAATGCAGAAATTTCACAGGTGTCAAGATCTATTATTCTAAACTACAGCTTTTCTTCTCAATAATGGTTTTAGGACATTTTAGGACAGTCAGAGAACAGGTACAGGGAGCAGTTTGCTGACCTTGTGGCATCCAGATGGTAGCCACTGTCTGCCAGTGAATCTTTCAAAAATGAACATGTCAAAGTTGCCTACCATTTTGTTTGAAGTCAGCCAAATTAACATATATTGCTAGTGAAACTGTTGTAAACAAACCTGTGTGCTTCACATGGTGTCATGCAAGCAGGCTGTAGTGGTATCAGTAGCTCCAGCCAAGCTATGGAAAATTGCACTGGTGAACTTCAGTGAAAAGTTGGATGGAGATAATAATGTTTCAGCTATAGCTAGGAGAAGACATCCACCAAACTAACAAATATATGATGTTATTTGGTGATACCATACTAAACTTGTAATCGTCATGCATCTGAATTTGTTTTATATTCTTTCCTTTTGGTTCACTTTTTATTAGATTTACTGACAACACAGCAATGTGTTGATGAAGATGATAGCAGTTCTTCGGAATTTGTCACATGTGGCAAAATTTTGCTTATCTTTCTTTTTGATTGTGTTCTAGGAGGAAGTATTTCATCTTGTTGCTTAGGCTCTAGGTCGGAGGTAGAACATTTGCTTTGGCAATCAGTGAGATAATACCCCTGGAATGCAGTGATGCCTCTTACAAAGCTGCTTGGTGTAAAACCATAATTGGTATTAAAATGGAGTCTTAAGCAAAGCTTTTCTTAAGTTCCGCCTTATTGTTTCAATTGGTCCACTGGTTTGTTGTTGTTCTTGCTAACTTGCCCTTCCACTGTTTACAGATAAAAAGTGTCATTAGATTTTTGTAAGATTTCCATCATTAAAGAATACTTTTTTTTTCTCCAACATGTGCTGTTTTAATACCCTTATTCATGCATGAGTATTAAAGTACAGAGAGTGACAGGTGGTAAGTCACCATTAGTTTCCAAACTGAAAGTTTCCAAGGTATAAATAACTTTTTTTTAAAGGATCATCTGTTCTGCATTTAGCAGAGTTTATTTACTATCATGAGATTTAATTTGGGAGTTGCAATGGAAATATGTTGACTTTCCATCCTATGACTCAATTGCGAAACAGATTTCCATCAACATCAGGAACTCTACCCTGAAGAGGGTTACTCCAGTCATATTGTGATAAAACTGAAGTAGTTCTTCAGCAATTGAAGATTATAACCTGCTGGTGATATGTGTGGTTTTTTTTTTAATGTTTAAATTTTTTTGTTTGTTCATTTTACCAATATGTTTTCACAGTCATCATCATGATCAGATAAAATATGTCAATTTGCAGAGAAGGAGCCTAATCTGAGTTTTCTTTGACTTACCTATCATTTCTAACGGAGAGATCTATTTAGAGAAGGGAAAAGGAAATAAAAAAAAGGACAAGGGAAAGGAAGAAAGAGAAAGGGAACAGAAAAGAAGAGTGTGGTTCTATTCTGGGCTGGGTAGGAAGATAACTGACTTCTTTCCACCAGAGTTTGGGACTATTTGACATGGAAGTAAAAAAAAAAATTAGTAAATGGAAATTCCACTTAGGCTTTTCATAATATGGATTAAAAATAAAGATGTGTTATTAAACCTTTTGCCCAGAGATAAATGAGTTACTGGAAGAAGTTGGGTAGAATAGTGAATCTTATTTCCACTTTTCTTCCTCCTACATCACTTGTTTGCTTCCTCCCATTTCCAAATAGACTGATTCATCCATTGAACAGAGGGGACAGGAGATAGCTTCTTCCCCCAGATATTCTGCTACGGATGTGCGTTCTCTCTCATGGGCTAGGAGAATTCCACCATAAGCCTATATTGCAGCAGTTCACCTCCAGAAATGCAAAACCTGGTGAACATCCTCTTCACTTATCTGGCTCTTTCCTGCAGGGAGGTGATCACTTCTGGTGAAGTATAGCTGGCCTCAGCACTTCTCCAGCTTCGAGGGGCTACAGAAGCCAAGGCAAAACAAAACTGAGGGGAAGAGGAAAATACATAGCACTGATGATAGTGCACAACAACACTGCTGCCTAACAACAGCAGTAACTTGGTGATAAAGGGCTTTAGGATTAGGTAGAATTCGACTGACAAATGTGGATTTTTAAGGTGGAATTGCTTTTATGTTCTTATACTGGCATGTTTTAAGGCATAACTACTGTTCTGGAAATGCTTGGTAACCTTTTTTCGTCTTCAAATTAGAATGACAGAAATGTAAGAATGTATGGGCAGGAAATTTAGAGGCAAGAACAACAACAAAACCTTACTCTGTTTTTTCACAACACATTCTACAGACTTAGTTTATTTACAGAAAAGGGTTGCACATAGCCTAGCATGGACCCTGTAATTCAGAACTGGAACTGCATGACCCTATCAGTTCTAAGCAGACAAAATTCTTAGACCAGTAATGAATTGACATTGAATGAAATTCAGTTTGTTGTGTGTTATTTAAAAGCTACGCTCACTGCAAAATTGTTTTTCTATAAGTGCTCATGGCAGTGAGGTAGATACCAATAATAGCAAGTTATTAGGGATAGAAAAGTTGAGCTAAAAGTCACTAAATTGAAACAGAGCAAAATATGATGATGATATTCATGTAACACTGATTCCCCACTCCCTGGTAAATAGTATTGCTCTCCTGCTGAACTTTTTCTTCATTATAAATGAGATCTGCATTGAAACTCTTTTATTGGTGCTAAATTTAAAGTAGATGAAGGGTAGGTATTCTCATGAGAATGATTGTGTGAGAATAATAAAAAGTTTTCTGGGATGAAAAAAAATTGTTTCCTCCCCTTAGATTCACCTGAGGCTTATGTTTCAGTCTACATTTCTTTGAAATGAATATGCTTCCATGAGGTGTTTTCAAATTGCAATCTATGCCCTCTTTAGAAATCTCAATTGTTTCCAAAGGAAACTGTTAGGAAGTGTTACAAATGGCATGTCAGCAAGTGGGAGAAATAATTTGTATAAGAAATAATGAATGGTAGAGGTCAGGTCGCATCCTCCCTGTTACGACTGTCCGCCTTCCAGACAGTTGTGGAATATACTGTCATGTGGCTGGACCACCCAGTGATCAGTTCAGTGTGCAGAAGCATGCTGTGAGAGCACAAAGAGTGTGTATTTCTTTATGTTTGGATCACTTAGGAGAAGCTTGCTAAGGTTAAGTGGCAGCATAGCAAATTTTCAGTGGACTTTTGTGTCAGATTAATAATTTTTGGATGAAAATTGCCTAAAGCTTGTTTCAGTGCAGAAACACTGAAATGAGCTGATTTGCCTTCTGTGTTTGTGGCAATTGCCAATGTGTTTGGATGCTAGTGTTGAAAGTAGTAAGGTGTTAAAGTAGATTATGAAGAAGTCTGAGCTGCAAAGCAGATAGCTTTGGTGGGGTAGTATGGGCATGCAGAAGAGTGCTGCTCTTAACAGTGTAGTGGGACAGAACGGAATTTAACTCAGGTCAAGCTTCTTTTTTGGGAGTGGGGTGATAACTGTGTAATAACTACAGAATTTATGCAATAGTGAAAGCTAGTGTATTCAAGTTATTTAGCATTTTTGAGGGGAGAGGAAACCATAACTCCAGTATGACCCTAATGAATATAAGTTCAGTCTCTGTATCTTTAAACATTACTCTAATTATCTAACTCATATCAAATTATGAATCTATGAGCAGTTACACAGATGAAAAAACACTTATTATATTTGTGCATTACTATTGCTGCATTATTTTGGTCAATCATTTATATTTGTTAACTGAAAAATCATCCTGTTAAGTCTTACAAACACAATAATCCACTTCTTTCTGGTAAGAAGAAAATTAGTGGTGTTTTCACTTTTCTCCAGTGGATGCAAGTCCACACTTCAAGACTGAATGATTATTGTGAAAGTTAGGTCATGTGCTTAAACCTGTTTTTGAGAAAATTCACCTATCTTTAAAAATTTTCCAGCCTCACCACTTTACAAAAATAAACAAAAAAAAAAAGAAATTCGGGAATTAACACACCCACTTATCTTCTCTCACTCCTCCCAGATTAGATCAGCTTTTGGACTGTGATCAGAATTTACTTTCATCTCTTGCTGGTATGACTTTGTGTCTAATCTAGCCTCAGTGGATGTCTAGAGGTGACAATTGCATATTCGTTTTTCTCTTTTAGGTAGGGAGTGGAAGAGTCAACAGAGTATTGCTTATTTGAAAAGACAGCTCTTGACAGCATATCTTTTAACAGCTATTAGAACCAAACTCAAGCATGTTGAATCAGGAAGGGCTTTAGAATAAGGCTATTGCTTTCAAACATGAAAAAGATGAATCCCAGGATCTTCTTACTTGTTCTGTTTTTTTTCTTTTTTCTTTTTTTTTTCCTGAGTGTGTCATTCCAGAGGGAGCTTATCAGACTTGAGTGGTGGGCCTATGTAAACCACACATGGTTCAACAAGAAGTTCAAGGTCCTTCTCCTGGATTGGGGCAATCTGAAACTTGAATACAGGCTGCAAAACGTGTCGATAGAAAGTAGACCTGCAGAGAGGGACTTAGTAGATGAAAAGCTCAACATGAGCTGACAATATATGGTTGCAACCTGGAAAGCTGCATCAAAAGAAGCATAGCTAGTAGGCTGAAGGAGGTGATTCTTTCCATCAGCTGGGCTCTCATGAAAACCCACTTACAGTACTGCATTCAGCTCTGAGGCCCCTAGCCTAGGGACAACATAGACCTGTTGGAGTGGGTCCAGAGGAGGGCCACAGAGATGATCAGAGGACTGAAGCACATCTCCTAAAAAGAAAGGCCGCGAAAGTTGAGGTTGTTCAGCCTAGAGAAGTGAACACTCCAGGGAGACCTTCCAATTCTTAAAGGGGTCCAACAGGAAAGCTGGAGAGGGATTATTCATCAGGAAGTGTAGTGATAGGACAAGAGGTAATTGTCTTAAACTGAAAAAGGGTAAGTTTGGATTACATATAAGGAGGAAGCTTTTTGTTGTGAGGGTGGTGAGGCACTGGGACAGGTTGCCCAGAGGAGCTGTGGATGTCACATCCCTGGTGGCATTCAAGGCCAAGGTGAATGGGACTTGAATCATCCTGGTCTGGTGGAAAGTCTTCCTACACATAACAGGGAGGTTGGAACTAGGTTTTCTTTAAGGTCTCTTCAAACCCAAACTATTCGATGATTTTTTTATTGTCTGCTGAGGCCACAGAATGGAGCTTTTTTTTTCTTATGTCCATAGAATGAAAGCTTAACCTGTAGGATGGCATTCTTCCAGGAGACCTGAAGAATGGTACCTCTGATTTGCCAGTAGCAAGAGGCTCTTGAATTAGCCATGGCTTGTGGCTACCCTCACCTCATTCATTATTTTCATTTAGTCTTTTTCTATTCTAATGAGAATGCTGTTTTAAGTCTAGCAAGCTTTATCCATGTCTTCTTTCCTTCCTCACCCATCAGTTTAGAGATGAATATAGATAGGTACTGTCTTTCAGTGAAGATTGTACCGAGGAAGAGGAAGCTGGTATAACAATGATAAATGATTTAGGTTTTTTCTAAGGAAGTTAGATGCCTTTTCTTTTTCCCCTAGATGAAAAATGTGTCAATTTCTGTACAGATATTTCAGATGTAAAGCAAAATAATCCAGTCTGATATCTCAGTATATGATACCTCCACTAAAACTCACTAGAATATTGTTTCCTTGTTTTTTGGGACTTAAGAACCAACAGCGTATTTTATTATTGTCTGAAGCAGTCAGAAGTTTTTCTGCAGCAATTGACTATTTTTTCCTCATTTTCATAGAATCACAGAATCACAGAATGGCCTGGGTTGAAAAGGACCTCAAAGATTATAGAGTTTCAACCCCCCTGCTGAGTGCATGGTTGCCAACCACTAGACCAGGCTGCCCAGAGCCACATCCAGCCTGGCCTTGAATGCCTCCAGGGATGGGGCATCCACAACCTCCTCGGGCAACCTGTTCCAGTGCATCATCACCCTCTGAGTGGAAAAATTCCTCCTAATATCTAACCTAAATCTCCCCTGTCTCAGTTTGAAAGCATTCCCCCTTGTCCTATCGCTATCCACCCTCGTGAACAATCGTTCCCCCTCCTGTTTATACGCTCCCTTCAAGTATTGGAAGGCCACAATGAGGTCGCCCCAGAGCCTTCTCTTCTCCAAACTAAACAAGCCCAGTTGCCTCAACCTTTCTTCATAGGAGAGGTGCTCCAGCCCTCTCATCATCTTAGTGGTCCTCCTCTGGACCCGTTACAAGAGCTCTGCGTCCTTCTTGTGCTGGGGGCACCAGGCCTGGATGCAGTACTCCAGATGGGGCTTCACAAGAGCGGAGTAGAGGGGGACAATCACCTCCCTCTCCCTGCTGGCCACTCCTCTTTTAATGCAGCCCAGAACATAGTTGGCCTTCTGGGCTGCCAGTGCACACTGCTGGCTCATGTCCAGCTTCTCGTCCATCAGGACCCCCCGTTTTGTACTGCTGTGTTTTTGATTTTCCTAAATTTCACCTATGTCAGAAGGTTGCAAGTCCTATCTCTATGATATTAAATGCTTCTTTTTGTTGGTGAATGCAATTCTGGATTCTGACCCCTTTTTTCAGGATGCTTGTGATTCTTCCTGCTTAGCAGTACCCTCAGCATCTTGGTATATCCCTTTCTGAATACAGCGTTCTTTGGTGCATCCACCTTTTTTCTTAGTCTGCCACTTTTTTTTCTGTTCCCCCTCCCATAAAATAAAGGATTTATGATTTTGTAACCACTAATTTAGCTTCTGTTTCTTGACTCATCTTTTACCCATAGTTAAACATACATCTGCCACACTTAAGAAATCTAAAAAAATCTTGCTTTGCTACCTGTATGCTTCTTTTTTTTTCTTCTCTTGTGGATTTCCCTGTGAAGTCCTTGTTTCTAACAACTCTTACTCTTGATGCCTCTACTAGTTACTTAAGGGAAAAACAAAATGTATTTCTCTCTCAAAAAAAGGTGTTCTAGAGCACGTATTTAACAAAGCAGGATTTTTCTTTTCCCATTTTATGTTTGCTCAGAGATATTTAATTTCTGCTTCTCAACTCTTCCTGGACTTCAGAGCAAGTGTATGCATTCTTGATTTACTGTGCATGACTAGCTCTTTTCTTTCTTTTAACCCTGCTTCTTTACTTGAACAGGAACGTCAGCACAGTTTTTCTTCTTCTTACCAATAATCCAGCCCTGT
Organism: Numida meleagris; assembly: GCF_002078875.1. NCBI lineage: Eukaryota > Metazoa > Chordata > Aves > Galliformes > Numididae > Numida > Numida meleagris. The sequence continues at coordinate 44,495,705 of NC_034438.1, read as the reverse complement.
GATTTATCTCATCTCTGTTATGTGGATTCAGTAGTAATTTTTGTCAATTCTGAACACTTCGAAATTCTTCCTGTTATCTTCCTTACTCCTAACAATAGTGTGTAGATGTCTCAGATGTCTGGCCTATTGCCCTGTTATTCTCCCTGTTGTCTTTCCTATCACCCTCAGAAGTTTCTGACTAAAAATTAGGTTTTCTAAACTGGACTTGGTTCAAAGGAACACAGTTCCATGAAGATACTGAGGTGCTCTCTGCCAGATTTCAGGCATCCTGAGAGTCTGTCTTGTTGATTATTCGTAAGTGGAGGTATTGTAGCATCACAAATTTAAAGAATGCCAGCTACAGGATTAGAGTGAAATCTATATAATTTCTTTTTTAATGTTATCTTAGCTTGCTGCAAAACAATTAGGATTAGAACAATTAGAATCCAAAGACATAGTTTAGTGGGAGTTAGCATGGAGGCAAAAGCTAGAGCTTTAATCATAATTTGGTCATTACTGTTTTTTAAGTTACTGCTGTGATTCAGATTAAGTGATTAGTGTTATATAACAAGCTTTCAATTCTAGTTTTCTGATTCCCAGTTTTTCTGGGACATGATTTTAAACGTTCCCATCAAACGCAAAGGGTAACTTGCTAGCCAGTGAAAACCAGCAAAGCCAGGCAGCACCAGAGTCCTTGCTTAATTGCTGCCCTCCACTGAGGAAAGAATGTTTCTTGGGAATAAAAAGTTCATTCTCTTACTATTTTCTGCTGACTCATCCTTGTGTTGTGTTTGTTTTGAAACACTGGAAAGCAAAATTCATATTTTTGCCGCTCCTTTTGCCCTTCTTGGAGGGAAGGTGTTTGGCAGTGCAAGTTAAGAGCTCTGGAATGCATGCTTGTAGGGATGGGTGGACAAATGGAAGCCAGCAAGGGAAGTGGGAGAAGACCGAAAGTTTAACTACACAAAAATAATAATTCTGCCAAAGGGCAGTTTTATCCTTTCTGCTCATAATAGCAGAATTTAAGCCTTACTCATGAGGATGGATCTGTATGGGACCTGGAAACAATTACTTAAATAGAAGCATAATAGGAACATAAAAGGGCTATATTTGTCCTTTTTTTAGAGAAAAAGAAATGGAAACTTGCAGTATTTATAGTAACTCATGCCAAGTGGGCTTGTTATTGACATAATCTTTTTTTTCCTTTTAAACAGGACAAGATTTATGAAAATAGAGATTTAAAGACAAGTATCCATATTGCATAGCTGTTTTAACATAATCAAAATTTTTTGCCTTTATATTCCATTACAATAAAAGTAGTTTTTTATGTGTTTTTTTTTTTTAATTATTTTTCTCTCGTTATTTTCTGGAGTGTGGCAATTATTTTTAGCATGGTTTTTTTTTCTTCTTCATAATTCCTAAGGCAACTTGGATATTAGCATCAATTTTTTCAGATTCTTTTTCAGAAGAATTTTTCAGACCTGTAAGATTTATAGAAAGTCAGTTGTACATGGTTTCCTTGCTCCTGCACAACTCTCGTGAGCATCATACATACCCATATTTCTTTCTATGTTCAGAAAGATCTTTTAAAATATTGCCATAGATGCCTTCTCTCAAACACCATCCCACTCTGCTTTGGAGGCTATCCTCAAATGCAGAAGTCTAGAATCAAGTCTGCTGGGATGCCATGTGCAGCAATCAGCAATACATTATTTTTTCTTTTCTGTTCTTTACGCCTCTAGTGAAAAATGGCCCCATTTATCTTCCTTGATCTCCAAGCTGGATCATTTTACTCTTTTTTTTTTTTTTAAAGCAGTTTTATGAACAGTTTAGGGGATTTTACAAAGAGGAAATGAATGCAGGGTAATATAAACAATGTAATGAGAAAACTAAAAACGTGAATGAAAAGCTTTATTAAATGCACATAGCAGCAATGTGAAGTGAGTGTGTAGCATAGGCTGAGGCCTCAGTTTACAGAAAAGACTCTTGGCTCTTGCAGCTCAGTCTGGAAATTCTGCTGTAAATATGCTATGCTTGTGGTTCCTTGCTCAACCAGTGGCGCCAGGAATCAATCCAAAAGGCCAAGACTTCTAGTTTTTTTTTTCTAGAAATTACTTCATATTTTATTACATTAAAGTTTTAAGTGCTGTTGTTCCATATTTGAATCATTATGGGCTTTGAGGTATGCCTTGCTCTTAAGAAGTATGTATATCATCAGGATCCTGCGCAGTGTGTTTTCTATATCTTTATTTTAATGTCCTTTTTGACTCTCTGCTGAAGATTTGGGTTTTGGATTTTCCTCTATGCTAACACAGAAGTTAATCTTGTTTTCACTTCAGAATACACAGAGATGCTTATCTAGTTTTAGTGAAGTTCTGTACTTGAGCGTGTAACAAGAGCAGAATGTTCTTGTTCTATTATAAACTTATTTTTATTTGAGAACAGCATGTTTGTGAATGCTTCATTTGCTTAAACAAGCCACAGCTATGATTTCTGTAATTAAAGTCTCAAAATGGCAATGACAATATATTCACATTGTTCATTTTCATTTTTCTGTTTGAAAGATATTCTTCATATTCACATTTCACTAACTTAGTAGTATTCCAGACTGAGACTATCTGGGAGGCATCAACTAGAATATCTAAGAGGCATCAAATAAAGCAGCTGGGAACAAACTCCCACCAGGCAGAAGTTGAGTCTTCAATCATCTGGTGGTAGAGTAGTGGAACTGTTTGCTACAGGATGTTGGGAGTATCAAAACATAATTCCAAGGAGAGCTGTAACCAAAACCAAGGAAGAGAAACCCCTGAGGAATACTGAGCTCATGAGAATTATGTTCATCTCATCAACTTCCTGAGCCTGAAAGCAGTTTGAAACTGGAAGACTATTAAGGGAAAGTGTCATACCCTACTCTGGCTCGCTTTTTTTTGGAGAGAGGATACTGGTCTAAAATTGTCCTTTGATTGAATGTAGTATTGCCAGTTGAACACAGTGTGACCAGTTATGTGTTCATGATTTTGTTATAATTCCTTTTTTTCAAAGGCATTAAAGTGGAATAAGGTATGAATCTATGTTGTTCCAGTTATTCACATTATGGTGTCATTAGAGTTTCTGGAAGCTGATAAACACAAAGAAACTGCCTGGGAAGTACTTAGTTGCAGATGGCTAAAAGATGTGAGAATATACTGGTAACACGATGATAAATTCTCCCTTATTTTTTAGTACTCTTTTTCAAGGTGACTTCCGTAGGCTACTGTGGGAGACTAAATGCTTCTGTGCATGGATTGTTGTCTTTTCTGTGTGAGTGTACCTGAGCAGTGATACGATTGCATGGGTTTCAAGTGCATTGAGTTGCTGGTCTTAGTTAATCTACTCAGCACAATGCTTTGTGGTTTTACTTTGTGATTAAAAAGAATCAAATATGTTTTAGATTCTTACACAACAAAGAGTATGTTAGGAGCTGTGTGGTGTGTACTAGAGTGACAAGGAAAAAGGAAAAAAAAAGTGTTCTTCTCAATAGTCTGGATCTAAAATTGAATGGAGTAAGTGCTTTCAGAATGACAGCAGTTTACATTGTCTTAAAAACTTATGTTGTACGCATTTAACTTGACTCTTAATTTCACTTTTTGATGGAAAAAAAATTATCTGGGAGTGCACTTACTACCTGCCTCAGGTGGCGTGATAGCGAAGCATCCCAGGCAACCCTGATGACTGGCCATGGGCAGTGGCAGTGCTTTCCCTTGCCATCCACAGTAACTGTGCCACACTTTCCTTTGTGATTCTTACATTGATTGCTGTGTTGTTTCACAGCTAAGTCTTTGAGCATCTTCAGAACTGTTTAGTTTAAGGGTCCCCTGAGCTGTGGGAAAAATTGCAAGCACTTTCCCACTAAGGCTTAGAAAAGACCCATACTTAAATCTTTGCTGATGGTGGACTGTAATTGGGATGATTATCACCATACAGAAAATAGGAGACAAAAATTTTGCAACTTACTTTCAGAATGTCTCTCTCATTCTTTATGGCGATTTTACAAATGACGATTAACACTCAAAGGTGGAAAGACTGTAGCTCACCATAGGCTGTGATCCGTTAATGTGCCAGGAGAGCAGAGTGATAACACCTGCTGGGTCTCCTGTTCACATTGTTTAGCTCTGTACCACTGCTGGACCTGTGCTAACCCTAGGAGTTACAGCCTGATGCCAGGGAGAAGACAGAAAAGGTGGAGCTACTTCCACCTTAGTTTTAGTTACTGTATTTCCTGTTTTGATTAGGGCAGAGGGTTCTCTCACTTTAGGAGTACCCCAGGCATACTCTCACAATGAGCATCCAAAGGAATAAGATGGAGGATCTTCTATTAAAAATTCTATGCTTTGGTTCAAGGAAAAACTGTTTTTAAAAGAAATATTTTAATTCAAAAAGCATCCCTCAGTATCTTTTGCTCTGTTACGAGTAGCTTGAACAACTCTTGCCAGAGATGCAGTTGATTCATTCTGGATTGTGTTTTTAATTTTCATTGTTGCAGATGGAAATCATCCTTCCAAAGTTATTTGAAGCAACTATTGTTACGGTATGCAGAAATGTCCATTTTGTGTGCATTCTTCAGTGCTTCTTCTTTTTTTTTTTTTTAACAGTTGTTTGTGAGCAACTTTATGATGTAAGGATTTAAGCATGCATGTAAATAAATTAGCCTTACATTGTGAACAGATATTGTGGGATAAAGGCCTTAATAGGGAGGATGAATTGGAAGACATGATATGCTATTTACAGTAAGTTTTGTTTTAAAAATGATTCTTACTTTCAGGCTCTATCATACACTATTATAAACTTTCTTCTACCCTCTTTTACCTTCCCTTTTTTTTTTTCAAATGTAGGGTGACTCAAGTTTTATCTGAATCCCTTACTTTCAAAAAATAATTTTATGATCTCAGATTGTGATTTCTTGATGTTTTCTGAAAGAAAGAAAAAATGGGAAATTGTATTCTGAAATGTCTGTATTTTTTTCAGTCCTAGATTGTTTGAGGCTAAAATACAGATTTACAGATTCTTGCTAAATTTTCTGGTTTGTTGTGTGGACACCTGAACATATATGGAGTATCTGCCTTGGGGACCAGGAAATACCAGAGCACAGACAGTAGTAAAAAGCTAAATAGTTAATATGAGAAAAAAGTCATTTTTTTTCTTACATACTTCCTGTGAGATCAAGTATCTTGAAATAGTTAAAATGCTGCTTAAAGATATATATAAATTCACTGTTATTCAAGTGATCTAACATTATTATGAGCTACTTTTGTACTGGTTCTCACTTTAAAATTCTGAAATGATATCTCATACAAGCATGACTGCTGTGGCGGGGTTTGCGTCTCCTTTTCTAGGCGTGGGCACGAAGTGAGTTAGCAATAGCATAAAATTGTGCAGAAAGAATTCAGTGCTACTGTAGTACAAACAATAAGTTTGTGTAAGAAGGTAAAGTGTATGGGACTTAGTAGAATGGGAATTCTTATCCTGTTTTTGTTCTGTGCTCATTTAACTGAATGAGTTGTGCATCTGTTATGTTACCCAGGATTTAAAAAATCTGGATCTGTAGGAAAAGCAGGAGTCATGTTTTTCTTTAGTGCTGCTCTACAGTGTGGTTTTCAGAGGCTTCATCTGTAATTCTATCTGCTATGAACTTGGACATTTTCCAGTGTCGCAGCTTAGTAGTATGTCTCTGGTACTAGGAGGACTGTTGAGGGGAATTTGTACTGTGAAGAGATCCTCAGCTTTTATGGATTTCGCATATGGCCTTTCTGAAGTCAGTAGATGGCGCATCAATATGTGCTAACTGGCAAACATGGAAATGTGTCTATATTGTATACTTTCAGGTATGTTCACCAACACAAATGCACTTCAAGTCTATGAAAGAACACACTGGCATCCCTGAAGTGTTTTATGCCATGGAGGTGCCCAGCATCTTTCTATCTAATTGTGGTCCTACAGCTGAGGTTACTGTGAAATACATTTTAACATTTTGCAGACCCCTTATCTCTAAAATTGTGACAGATAGTGGGTATGGTCCATACTTCGTATTTCTTTCATGTTTTTCTTCTCTTCATTGTTTGCCCCAGGCTTTTCTTCTTTCTGGTAAGATGTCATTATAAGGGAAGGCTTTATCAAGTAGACGGCTCTTGATTTTAAACTTGAATGCAATATAATTGCCTGACCTCCTGGGATGTGGTTCTAGCCTTTAAAATTTGATGAAAGCCATATGATCTTTTTTCTTTATGTGAAACTCTCATTCAACTTTTTGAAAGCATTGTAGGACACAATTTCCAATTCATCTCTCCATGAGTACACAACAAGTAGAGTTCAAGGATTGTTGGTCTTATGTGTTCAACAACAATCTTTTCTTTTTTTTTTGTTTTTTGTTTGTGAATGTGGCTCATGAATTTCAGATCTGTACTGATGTAGTAGATCAGAGGGACAGCATCTTCATTTTGTAACAAAAGGTAGTCTTTCTAGGAGAAGGGGAATAGAAATTGTACATTTCTCATTTGTGTTTGTGTGTTGTATAGCAAGACTTACCAAGAGCTTAATGATCATCATGATGATCTGTGCTGAAATGCATTTGTAATTCTCTAGCAAATTTATTGACTTTTTTTTTCCTTCTTAGCAGATTTTGTTGTTGTTTTCCTGCTATTGTGGATTTAATTTCAGTAGCTGTTCTGACCTCTGTGACATAGGCAGTTTGTTTCTAGCAGATACTAATTGGCTGAGATACAGACCTCTACATAATCAGAGTATTGCTTATAATGAAAACAGATTATTACCATGGGAATATTTCTATACGCACATAGGGAATTTGTCTATAACCATGAATAAAAGAAATAATATCTGCTTTCACAGAATAATATATCTGGGAAACCTTATCATCCTTCAGTGAGGAGAAGTATGTGAATTACTCCCGTGTGCTATGCAGGCATTAATACACTGTATGTATTCTGTTATACAAACTCATTTTCCCTCAGGAATTATTGTTCCATCCACTACTGAGAAGTCCTTTAGGTAGGCAGGTAGCAAAAGTATTACATGGTTGCCAGCTGCAGAAATCAGTTATGGAGGTGGACATTCAGTGCTTGGCTGCAACAACCAGTGGTCTGTAACAATGTAAAAAGTTGAGATTAAAATGTGGAATTTATATAAGCAGTTTGTTGTACTGACTCCGACTTTACTGAAGTTGCCTGCAACTGGAACTGTGAGTAAATTTGGAGCAATAATGTCTTCATTTTCAACATCCACCTTAGTCATATTAATGCCGGTAGCTCTTTAAAAACAAAGATAAAGCTATGAATCTTCATGTCTCCTTAACCTCTGTTTAAATGCTCTTCAAGTATTTTTTAACCTGTTTAATAAATATTTGAGGCAACGCTTATGTGTCTGTTTTCTAAACATTTTATATGCTGTGTTATTAGTATAGCTATCAGGCCACTTATTTCCCAGAATGGAGTTTCTGACGTCTATTATGGCTAATCTGCTGCTTTCTTCAACAGTATAAAACAGGGCTCCATTTTTACTTAAATACTTGTAATTTCCCTTCACAGCCCTCATTCTTGCTCCTTCTCTTCCTTCTAATCCCTTTCTCTCCATTCTAAGGTTAAGCCTTTCCTGATCCTCTTCTACACTGCAGAGATACTGCTACATTCTATCTTTATAGGATGTTGTATTTTAATTTAGTTTCCAGCTTCCTGAGTCCATTAAGTTCTTCTTTTCTTAATTAGATTCAATATTATCTTTCTCAGAAAAGCCCTATGTACACCAAAGATATTATTTCTTCTGCCTTTGTCTTCATAACTCTAAAATGTCTTATATTACTACTCTGATATTTTTTACTTCCACAAGTTAGCTTTTTCCTATATTTTTTGTCCATGTACTTGAGTTTCATTTCATGTTTCCCAGCTGTTGAGAACATAAAGCCCTCCAGAAAAAATATAGCTGATGCATTAATTCCTCTGACTCTTCTGCTTCCTTTAAGTCTCTACATCTTCCTTTTCTTCTTCTTTTCTTTTTTCTTTTTTTTTTTTTTTTTTGAAGTGATTTTTGTAGTCTGTCTATTGTCTGGCATTAAATCTTGTTCCTTAGGTTAAGACTGTTGCACTTCTTCCTTCTACAAACAGTCTTCTTACCAAAAGTTAATTTTCTCATGTTGTTTATTTGAAGTAAAAGGATTTCTGTTGCAAACAATTAAAAAATTGTACTGGCAAGAGACCAGTAATAGGCAGAAGCTTGTCTAGGAAGAGCTTGATGAAAAAAGTCTGTCTCCTATGTCTGTATGAGAGTGGCTTCCCAAATAATCTTCATTACCAAGTTGAGTAATGCAAGAGGATTTGGAGGTAAACTGTTTTAGCTAAATGAAGTCCTCCAGGTTGCTATAAAGTTACTTTTGGAAGAGAAATTTTTTAAATGAAACTCTGGACTACTTCTAGCAGTGGTCTCTGTTTCAGATAATTGTTAATGAGATACGATTTCACAAGTCTTTCTGCAGCTGTGTTTGGTTGTAGGAAGAGTTACTTTCCAGAGATAATTTGGATATCTGCTTCATCTCTGAGTAGTTAAAGTGTGACATGAAGAACTGTGGGGATGGAAAGACGATACTGTTCTACTTCCCCTGCTGAAGCCATTGGAAACTGTTGAAAAGTCTGTAATTATGTTTGCTTTTATTTATTTATTTTTTGCTCAAGCTGTGAAGATGAGCCTTACTGCCATGAGATTATTTTAAAAATAGAGCCTTATTTTTAAGAGACCTAATGAAAAAAATTGTTTTCTGATAGCCTTGTAGTAGCGATGCTTCAATTTAGATGTTCCCATCTTGCTTTTCTTTGCAGAAGTTCATTCAAGCTGTCATCCCCTTCCTCTGCCCTTCCCCTTAGACATACTTATCTAAATTTTCCATAGCCTAATTGCTGATGGCTACTTTTTCCAGGCACCACTACTCTTGGAATTGTTCAGGCATTTCTTCCAGAAGTTACTAGTCTCTGAAAGGTCTGCAGTGGAAATATGTCCAGGCTGTTATGATGTTAACCACTGTAACTTAGTTCTTAAGATGTGCTTTGCAGAGATTGGATTGGAAGGTTGACTACATATATTCTATAGGCTGTAGGTAGAAGGGGGCAGCAGTGATGCGAGTTCATCTCTGGGGGGCTCATGGTGACCCATGTTTGTGTATGGGCATCAAGAAACAGGCAGGTTGAAACAAATGCATGAAGAGCTGCAACATACCGCTAAATGTAAGACAGCAGAAATTGTAGGAGTAGATCAGCAGATGAAATGCGCTATGTACACACCTTCAATCTCCTGTGCTGTCTGCCGCCCCACCAGAGGAACATGTATGGATTGTACATGATCTGCGGTGAAAAGGATATGTGCATTTATGTAAATTTTTGCCTAATAGTCTTTCTTCTCAGTGTTTGGAGGTTTGCATTACATAGCAACATGTTAAATAAAGTCAAATTCTTCAACTATGAACTGTTTTGCCTGAAACAGGATCATATTCTGAAAAAAAGTTGCTTTTCCAAAGTGAAGGATTAGTGTGCAGGTAGAACAATAGATGTAGGATAGCTGTATAGTCCAATTCATTTAATGTTCTAGGCTCGATGATAATTGTGCCGAGTCTCAAGTGTTGAAGTGCAGCTGCACCTTTAATACTCTGACCTGTTTTAAATTCTCTCTGTATTTCCTCAAGTCTGGGAAACTCACATGAATGCTTTTCCCATGAATGCATTTAAAGCAGTACTGGTGGTGGACTTTGCTTCGGGGTGCAGGAGTTATTCCGAGTTTAGTTCTCACTTTCTGTGCGAGTGGCATAGGCAGTACTGGCAGGGAGTTCCTCTGTATCTCCCTGGCAAGAGCACTGCATGATAATCTGCAGCAGTACCTCCACCTTGTTTGAAGGTCTCTCCTTTGGAAAGGAACCAGTTTTCTTCTCTTCGTTGAAGGGCAGTACTTTTGTGCAAGGCTTTCACCGCTTACGGTTGTGATTTTTTGTGGCATTGATTAGGAAGGATCTTCTGCAATAAAATACACAGCTTTCTTTCAAGAGACCTCTGAGTATACAATGACTTTCATAAGAGAGTGTGAAATAGCATTAGCATGGTATAGGAAATTAAATCACACCAGTCTGTGTTTTTATTATTGCAGAAATCATTTTGATTTGAACAGAGATATAGTAAGCATAAGGGGACAAAAAACGGAAACTTAGCAAGGTACTTAACATGCTGTAGTGCCTTCCTTGTTTGTTTGTTCATTCTTACGAACTGTTATGATAGATATGGTAAAATCTAGGACCAAATCTTAATTCTAGCACTTATCAGGAGCCTATACTTAGCCTTTGAATCCTCCTGTTTTAGCCCACCCATAAACAGAAAAGTTGTTGCCAGCAGACATAAGGCAGAGCAACATTCTTGGGTTGAACTGGAAAAGCAATCATTTCCTGGCAGAGAACACACTCAGTCAAGTTATAAAGCGGTTTCACTTGAACAGAGCCCATGCTATCAACTTTTATTAGGGTACTGTTTATCTTGGGCCTTCTGGGAGTCAAGAGAAGTTGCTCAGATGGAAATTTTAGGTAAACCTTTGTGCTGCATCTAAGGGTTTGTGCCTTTATGAAGCATGGTTTTGAGGAGAAATATTTAATTTTGAAATAACTTTCTTTTCAGTTCAGAAATTCTCTTCTCAAAACAATGTATTAAAAAAATAGGAGAAGAGTTGTTCAATTTCAGAAGCAAACTACTACTTTGGTAGGTAAGTTTAAGAACTATGTGATGCATGTACCTGAATGTGAAAGGTAATGCTTTTTAAAAAGAGGAGATGGTTGTATATGGCATGTATTATGCTATGAAAGCTGTGATCTATGTAGTCTAGAGCAGTGGCATAGCTGGGAAAACAGGCAGTGTTTGATATTCACAGGGCCTGGTTCCTCATCCTTGACCTCTTCACCTCCACGCCCCCAAGACATCATCACATTCAGGCAAGGATTTGCTCCTTCAGGTGTATCTTCACTGCAGCTCAATCTGCACCAGCAGTTCTGGGGATTAGCTGATAAATGTGGCTGGACTGAGCTGTGACTTTTCCGAGCACTGTTTGGATGTCTCTGAGTAACACTCCCCAGAGCACTGGTGATGTAAGCACCAAGAAGAACCACCCAAGATGGTCTCGCGCTAAGTGAGCCCACCTCCAACGTGTGTTTAGACTTGATGTCACTGCTAAGCTGATGTAATATTCTGCTGCTAGAAAGGGCAGTCACATTCCTCTGCCCCCATCTCCTTTCCACTGGTGCTGTTTGCGGGCCTGCATTGTTTTCAAAGTCTCATTGGAAAGGTGGTTAACCAGAACCCCATGGCTGGGGTGAATTGCTTGTCTCCCCCTCTGTCAGGCAGAAGCCATCCAGGGTATATCCTGCTTGGTTCAGTCCACATCTGCAGGATGAAGTGCGAAGCACATTGCTGGCTTCTTATTTCCTCCTCGTTCTGGCGTTAATCACTGGGGCTCTTGGTGGTCATATTCTGAGCTGTCTCAGGGACTCTGTTTTCACAGCCAATAAGTTGTAACAGGAATCATCTGGAAGGGAAAGAGCAGAAGTCCAAATTCTTTATGAGCTGTTGAACCTAAGCGAAAAAAAAACAGGTTTCCTAGGACAATAGGCAACCTCCTGCATCACTGAGCAGTTTTCTGCTGTTGGAGGCACTGTGCCATACAGCCTCTTTCTTAGACTTATAAAGTCCTTATGAGAAGCAGCTGATGTTTTCTTGCCTCTGTTTCTCCCATTGAAATGCTCTTTCAGGATTTGATTAACAGTTAGGATTGTTCACAGTTGAGCATAAATTTATCCATTGCTAGCTCATACCTATTTATTGTTATGCAAGCAGTTATTCATCCCTAGCTTACTTCCCATGGACAGCAGACATGAATTTTCTTCTGTTTGGGTTCGCCATGGGAAATAAGAAAATCATATATCCACATATTCAGAGAATACTGTCTCTCAATTCTTTTTTTCTGCATCGATTCTATTTTTTTTTCCCTTGGTGTATATGATCATATGTTATTTGAAGGCTCCAAGTAAACATAAAACAGCACTCAGCTGCTCCACGTTGTTACAGTGCCCTACCTGAAATTTTCGTAGTGCACTTTGACCCATCTTCACCTCAATTAAATGATGTTCTTTCACTATACAATGGAATTTTATGTTAGTCCTTAACTCCACAGTTTTGTGCTTTTAATATTACTTCATTTTATTTTCCTGATCCAGATCTTATGACCATTCTTCCTAGGCATTTTACTGTGCCAACACGGTGCATTGTAATTAAGAGGTTTCAGCATTACACTTCTGTTATTTGTTCCAGCATTGTGAGTAAAAATATTAAGACTGGCCCAAGCACAAGTTCTTGTGGGATGTTCGTAATTTCTTGCCGATCTTAAACTCATTTTGTCATTTCTCTTATAGTGCCTCATCATTCATCTGAAACTGTGTATAGATTTCCATGTATCAAGTGCTTTGCTTAAGGTAATATAAAACATTCATCTATAAAATCCATGCTCTTGTTAGAGTGGGTTATCAGGTAAAACTGATAGGATTACTTTAAATCCTGTATTATAACTTTTCTTGTTTGCTATTTGCCTGCATATTAACTGTTCTTTCTTTACAATAATATTCTGAAGTCTTGCATGCTGCTGATGTACTGGCCTGCAAATTCCTGGATTGTGTTTTAGCTATTTCCAACAGTTTACACTCTAAATCCTATCTATATATCAGTTTTTACAGCAATTGAATGCGTAAGTTGTTCTGACAGTAATGCCTCATATTTATTTCTGTGGAAATAACAACAGATAGAAAGAGGACAATAACACTATTTGATAGAGCAAATTGTCAGCTACAAAATTTCAGTGTAGGCACCACTATTAGCTATGCATTTTTGCCAAGGATGAACAAGAGCCTGCATGCTGTGTTTGTAAACATCTGCACCAGTGGAGATGCCACACTGTAGCTGCTGCCACTGCTGGAACACAGGACCAACCACTTCACTGTGCTCACATCCACTGTTTGGTTTTCAGAAGCATTCAGCAAGTGTTGATGAATGCCTGTTGGTGCCATGTTTTCTGCATGGAGGAATTCAGTGACACACCTTTGCTTCATATGCACTTCCATGGTAGATGCCATTTTGTCAGACTGTCCCTCTGCTGCCACCTGTCACACGGCAGCAAAATGGAATCACGGAATCATCAGGTTCAATGTCTACTGCCTACCACCAACATTGCCTCTGGCGTTGTGGGCCAACATAATAAAATAGGAGGCATGAGCTTAAGAGCAGCCATCATAAATACTTATGGTGGCGAAAGTAATAGTCATTTTGAGGATGTGCAGAGAGGAAATCATCACTGCCTAATTGAGAGAATTTTTTTTTTTAATCTCTGATACATCTGACACTTCAAACTCGTTGCTTGCTTGATTCTTCTGTGTAAAAGCAACATGTTTATAATACTCTTATACTGCAGAGACATCAGAATCAGATATTTTATTGTTATTAATAATGGTATTGAAAATTAATACTTCAAGCCATTCTCTAATTTTCCTATTATTAAATTATATTGTTTTCATCAGTCTACAAACAAAAGTAAATGGAAGTAAAATGACACAAAATAAGCCTTAATTATATTGATTATCAATAAAATTGCCAACTTGCAAATTATAGAAAAATGTAAAAATATCAAATTTTCTGTGTAAAAATGGTATTAATGTTTTAGTTCTCAGGGAAGAAGAATTATGAAGAGCAGTCTGTGCTCAGTTGTTGCATGAATTAGGGACACAAAGTCACCTCTAAGAGTTAAGCTTGGGTTATGGAGAAAGTACCACAGCCTGTTGGAAGGAATACTGTAGCTAAAAAAAAACTGTTGAGAATCTAGAATAGTGAGTTGCAAAGAGTGATAAGAAAGCAGAAAAAGTCCAAAAAAGAGCGATGGACATGGTGGCTAGCAAGCTGTGTAAAGGGAAGGGTGATGTCTAGTACTAGGAATATATGTGAACTTGGGCAGGCAGTAGGAGCAGATAGCTGCCTTGTCATTGCAGGAGGGAATGCCTGAAGTAGAAAGGGTGAACACAACTGATCAGGTACGCTAGGAAACATATTTAAGTGACGCTCCCTTCTGACGGTAAATTTGTATTTTCTGTTTCTTTGCGTTACATTCTTAACCTTATAGGAATGGCACAGAAGTAGAGATCTGTATGTTCTCAGGCCTTTCCCATCCCAGGTTCTGAGATTATGAGTATGTATAGTTAATTAAAAGGGTGATTTGTTATAATTTTAGTGTTTTGTCATTTGAAAAGGTAATTTCTGTCCGATGCTTTCTGCATCCATAACAATCCACAAGCACCTCTGGGTCATAATTAACATAAATATACATATTTTAATGAATTAGCAGGAAACCTTCAAAGATTTGTTTTAAGATCATAGATATGAGACTTTGTGATTTTATTGGAAGAACTTCTGTTTTAAAGGCTAGAATGTTTCCAAGCCTTTGTATCAGTGACTAGGCTTACATTAGCATAGCTGAAATGACAGAGGAATGATCTGTGAAGACGGGGAGAAATTCCTAGTCTTACTTCATTGATGGAGAAATCACAGAGTTGCAGAGGTTGGAAGGGGCCTTAGGAGATACAGTCCAAGCCCCCTGCTAAAGCAGGTACCCTACAATAGATCACACAGGTAGGTGTCCTGCTGGGTCTTGAATGTCTCCATAGAAGGAGACTCCACAAACTTTCTGAGCAACCTGTGCCAGTGCTCCATCACCCGTCATAAAGAAGTGTGTCTGTGTGTTTCTATGGAACTTCCTATGTTCAAGTTTTAGGCCATTGCTCCTTGTCCTGTCACTATGCACCACCGAGAAGAGCCTGGCCTTATCCATTTTCCTTCTACCTCCCTTTAGATATTAATAAACATTAGTCAGATTGTGTCGGGGACCTAAAGGCCCCTGACTGAGGAATGATCCTGGGATGGAACAAAGTATTTTGATAGTTTTAAGGGAACTGATATTTGTGGCTTGTTTTGTAGTGAGAGCTGACCTTAGTACTTTGTCTTGGTTTTTCAAAGACTTGTTTTGCAAGCAGGTGTTCCACTTGGGCTCTGTATCATGCACTGGCCACACGGGTACAGAGTGCAAGTGGAAAAAGCCCTGAGGACCCTGGGGAGAATAAAAACAGGAGAGAGGAAAAGTGCACCTTGAAGCAGGGGACGCCCTGCTGGCACTACCTATCGCATCCACTGCTGGCATGTTCCTTCTTTCTCCTTTTCAGCAGTTTGCTGTCTCTCAAGGGTTGGTAATAGTGCACTTGCTTAGGGAGATTCTGCTTCCCGCTTGCGGGGATTATCTAAAATGGATGCCTGTGTGTGTGTGTGTATGTTGAATAAAACCCATAACCCTCTGTGCTGCTCTTAGTGCTTAGTTTGCTTGCCTCTGCTCTCAGATCTAAACGTACCCTGAAACACAGATCTTGCCTTGTTCTGCTTCTTCTGATATACATTGCTTTATTTGGAATACAGAATAAAAATAGAACTTCTCACCTGATCTTGCATGTATCTTGCTAACACCAATTATGGTTTCTTCTCACTTCATCATGGTGCAGTGCTCTTGGGGCATGTGATGAAGTGCTGCCCCAGGCACTCTCTGCCAAAATGTCCTCCGTGAGAGGACTGAATTGTTGCATGAGTGTGTTAATGCTTTTCTGACAGTGCCATTTCACAGAGATGCAACTGCTTTCTGGTGCTTACTCCAATATCCAAAGATCCCAGTCGGTCAGTTGGTACAGCAGTGTGCGCTTGTGTAGCGCACTGGATTGAAAAACTGATTTATATTTAAAAACAACTTTTCTCTTTTGCTGGGTTATTTTTAGTGCGTATTGTTACAGGATCCATTTCACAGCACAGATGGGTAAAGAGGTAGACTGCTACAGTGAGCACTGAGAAAAAGGGATCAGGAAAGAGGAGATAAAGACATCTTAAGTCAGTGTAGCTTCTCAAGGGAAGGTCTCTGAGTGTGCTTGGGAGGGGATGAGTTAGCAAGTGGACTGCCCAGAAGCAGCTACACATAAAACAATCAATTTTTGTGTGGTGGGAAAACATATTTTGCTAGGCTGTTGCAGGTAAGAATTTGTCATTATTAGAGAGAGATTGGTGAATTGAAAGGAGCTCAGAGAAGAGCAACAAAAATAATCAGGACCTATGTATATGTGTACAAGCGCATGCCAAGGATTATCTGGATATGAGCATTTTGAAGAAGTGATGATGACATGGGAATGTGCAAGCGCAGAAATATTTGGATGATGTATACATTGCAGATAGTAAAGGGTACAGGAAAATAAGAAGAGCAGTAGTAAACATAAGCAAGAAAACTTTTTTTCACTGTCCATGTAATGCATTTTACCATTAGAAGGTCTCTGTCCCTGTTAGGAATAGTTTCTCAAGGGAGGTTCCATTTCTTGGAACTCATAACTTGACAGGATAAATATTAGAAAACATACTGTATACATTAATTCTCTATTGACAGAGAAATGAATGAGTGATCTGTTGCATATTTGCATCTTTTAATAACTGTGAATCAAAATGGCAAATGCTGTTAAAGGCTATAGCTAAATTTCAGATGGGAAATTCAAAATAAATGCCAAACAGGCTGCACAATCATATTAGTAGCCATGACTATTTTCTAACTGCTTTCTTGTTTCTTTATATTGCAAGCGTTCATTCGCTGGAGTCAACTGTGAATGAGATATTGCGCTGGATTCCAGAGAGGCTTGTACGCTCTGGAAAACAATTGACACCAGAGATAAGTGTGTTACAATGAAGTTAAGCTATAATATCAATTTTTAAAGGTGAACATCACATGTGAATAGACATAGTAGTAATTGGAAAATTCTGAGACAGGAATTTCCAACGGGTTTCTTGATGACTGATGAAATGATTTGTAGCCTTACTCATAATAGAGTAGATAAAGGAAAATATAACCCTGTGGTGAACCAGTGTTCCAGATATTCATGCGTTGTACAATATAGTTACAAATCAGTTTTGGTGCTGTAGGACTGTAAAAAACTGATGGTTTTGGTGGATCTCATCAAGAAAACCTGTGTGATGGTCATCTTCTAGTTTTCTTTCTTACATTATGTAATTACAGCATTTAGTTTTTTATTTGAACAGTAAATACTGTTAGAAAGAAATATTTTGTTTAGCATCGTATTTCTGTTCACATCTGTTCTTCTTATTTGTTTAATAGCACAAACATGGGAGATGAACGTGAAAGGTGAATCTGATTAAATTTCACCTATAATTTGGTTTCGTACCCAAATCCTGACTGATTGTTCCTGGCTTTACTAATACTGAATTTCCTGAAGCTACTTGGGGACCATTTCATTCACAAACAGTAAAATTATCATGAAATCAAATTACTGTGTAAGGCTATGTCTGTATCTGACTCAGTAAAAATTGCATTGTATTTGTTCTTTGGATCAAACTCCCTTTTCCTTCCAGACAGAAAATAGGACTAGATGTTAGGCTTATTTTTTTGATTCATCTGTATCAAATATGTAATGTGGATGCATGGTTTGAATGTAATTGTTATGATTTTTGTATAGATACAGAATTTGAGAATCATTAAGTAATTTATTTTTCCTTTAAACAGACTTTTTGAACTACCATCATGATACATGGCCTACCTTGAAGACTGCAGAATTTTAGATTTCTCTCTTCTGTCCAGCCCATTTCTTATCTCTTTCATATATTAGCTAGTGCTGGTATTCACTTACAGTCATACTCATAACATGAATTGCATTTAGTCCCCTTCTTCTAGATAGTGTCAGCTATTATAGAATAATACTATGAGGTTATCAGTGTAACTTCGTCAGATTAGTTTTCAGAAACCATATTTCATATTGCAACTTCAGTGCTTACTGTAAGTTAATGAGCCACACTGTTAACAGTTCTGGCCTGCTTCAGCCATGACTAAATGGGGCAGGGGGACCCACAGGCCCACGTCCTGAGATGGGCCTAAAAACAAAACAGCAGCAACGAGCTAAGGGAGAAAACGAAATATGGTAGCAGAATGTGATATAACACAGTATAATACAATATAATTGGAACCGAAACTAATAAATAAAATGAGAGAGAGAGTGTCCAGAACCAAAGGCCTTACTCGAAAGCTGAAGGTGAGACAGCTAGGGAGCATGCACCACAGAGATGAGCAGAAAAAAAGAAGGGAAGTTGTGTGACTCCCAGTCAATTTTATCGTAAAACCATGACACACATAAACCATCAAGAGTGGTTTAGTTGGTACGTTAGAAATCTCGTAGTATCTTCCTCTGAGACTCTAGCACTTCCCTCTGCACTTCATTTATTTTTATCTTTTCTATCTGGGGATTATAAAGTGATTACTACAGTTTTAATTTCACTGAGCAGTAGATACAACTTACTGAAACAGAAGTTGCTTACTTTTCAGTGCTAGTCCCAAATCCAGCGTATTTGCTAATGTAGTAGCATATGTAATGAAGATCCCTTAATGCTGCATGTGATTGAGGGTATTTGATATGAACAACTATTCCACTGTTGTTCATATAATAAGCTGCTTGTAGTTATGATACATAACCAGTTAGGTTGATACTTAAGTTACCACTTGATGTCAAACAAAAAGCAAAAATGTGATGTTTGGGTGTATGTGAGGTAAGGCATGCCATATTTTCCTGAAGGCCATGATCATAGAATCATAGAACCTTTTGAGTTGAAAGGGACCTTTACAGGTCATTGAGTCCAACTGCTCTGCAGTGAACAGGGACATGCACAGCTAGATCAGGTTGCCCAGGGCTTGATCCAGCCTCGCCTTGGAAGTCTCCAGGGATGGGGCATCAACCGCACCACTGGGCAACCTGTTTCAGTTCCTCACCACCCTCACTGTAAAATAGTTTTTCCTTATATCCAACCTAAATCTACCCTCTTTGAGCTTGAAACCATTTCCCCTTGTTCTATCACTATGAATCTTGCCAAAAAGTCTGTCCCCTTCTTTCTTGTAGCTCCCCTTTAGGCGTTGAACGGCCCTTCTCTGGACAAGCTCCAACAGGTCCATGTCTCTCCTGTACTGAGGACTCCACATCTGGATGCAGTACTCCAAGTGAGGCCTTGCCAGTGCAGAGTAGAGGGGCAGGATCACCTTCCTCGAAATGCTGGCTGTGCTTCTTTTGATGCAGCCCAGGATACAGTTGGCTTTCTGGGCTGCAAGGGCACATGGCTGGCTCATGTCCAGCTCCCCATCCACTAGTACCCCCTGGTCTTGGTTTACTTCAGTACGATGTAGGCTGCACCTTTATGATGCATGAATGAATATATGTCTTGAGATGCAACTGACAGTGCTTTAATTCGGCATAGTTTCATGTGGAATATGTAGCTAACTTAATTCATTAAATAAACTGTTACCACAATTAAATTTCAGATCACCAGAGGTTGAATCCTTCCCCATTCTCAGTGTGTTCTAAGTGTTGCAGCAGCTAAAACTAGGTCCCATAAATCTTCTGTACTTTTCAAAGTTTCTGTTGTAAAGGAAGGGAGATAAACTATTCCATTTAAGGTGTGGGTTTTTTTTGTTTGTTTTTCTTTTTTAATATATATTTACAGGACCCTACTGTTTGGCAATGTTGTTATTAAACATGCTAAAACTAAGTCTTGGTTGTGCAGGGGAAAAAAAAGAAAACAAAAATGTCTGGAAAACAGCCTTCAATAACTTTTGCTGTCAGAATAGCTCACTAACTAATTGCAAACACATGGGAATATTTATAAAGCGTTGGGCATGGACTCAGAAAATAACAGTTCTCCTGCTCTGGTTCAGTTTATATGAATAACAGCTCTTAGTAATCCTGTTCCCTTTTAAAGAAGTCTGCTTCATCAGACTGTAACAATGTACAGGTACGTTGCGGAGCACCCTAAAATGTTTTAATGAACATAAGTTATCTTAAAGGGAAAGGTTACCTTGCTAAGAATGAAAAAAGAATTTTTACTTTTTATCATTCTTGTATTCTTTGCTTAAGTTTGGAAATTTGAGAATTTGAAAATCTTCTGTACTTCTTTTATCTTCCTAGTGTTACTTGATGCTTACCAAGGATAAATAATGGTTGTAATATAAATGATATAAATGTTGGCCTCTGCACAGCAGGGCCCTGACATCATAGCTTTAAAGCGTCTGAACACATAGTTCCACATAGTTCATTTTCTCTTCCCCTATGAACCATTCTCATCCAAAAAGCTCACGTTTAGCATAAGCAGAACTTGGCAAGAGGGAGAAGAAAAAGACTATTAAGTTTCTCATTCTTTCCGTATAAATGATAATACGTTCTTTGTGCAAGGGCTTTTTTTTTTTTTAATGAAAAGAGACTGTGTACAGAGAGAATACGTAACTGCAACTTCTTCGCAACATTAGATTTTAAAAGTCAGTGTAACTAAACAGTGCTTAACTGAGTTCTAAGGATTATTTTCATTCATTTTGGGGAAAATCTCACATGTTTAGCAATGAGTATTTTTAAACAAGTGTCCAGGATTCAGAGTGCTGTTCTGAGCAGTACTCCAGCTCTACAAAGTCTTTTGGTGCTACAGAACTCCTTCCGAAATCTCAGGGGGACTGGAGATTTTGAAACAACTCTTAATGGTATTTGGCATTTGTTCAGCTGCCTCTGTCATTACCAGAAATTACAAGTCTACTTTCACATGCTTAACATCAAGAAGGGTTTTGAGAGAATTATGTGACCTGTTTTTTTAGTGAGTGCCTTTTTATTTTATCCCAACTGAAAAAATCTGGAATATTTGGGCTATTAGTGAATTTCATTACAGTTTGGAAAAAAAAAAAGACATCTGCTTATTTGAAGTTGTGAGTGTATGCTTTCTGTCAGAAACTTGAGTCTAGAAATCAGCTTACGTTTTCCTTTTTGCTTCTCCTATTGCTGTTATTCTTCATCATGTGTGATGCACACGATGCAGCAGAAAGTACACTTCTTGCAGATCTGAGGTACTGAACGAAAAACTGCATGCGAGAACTTGAAGAGGAGCCCTATGAGCTCCAACTGTCACTGTAGCTAACATGATAACTCGCAGAAACTCTGCCTCTGTACTGTCAATTTTCCTAAGAGTTGGATGTTAAAATTTCCCAGATTTGGCTGTGGGTCCAGTTCTGTGACAAGTTCAGACCTCTTACTTCTGTGGTCAAATGAAATATGTTTGCGGAGTATGCTCTTAATTACTGTTTGTTCTAAATCTCTGTAAAGTACATATATATGTGCATGTGTATGTGTGTGTGTATAAAGAATTATCTAAGATCAAGAACTTAATTTATTTTCCATTTGCCTAATCTGTGCACTGTAGTTATTTTTCTTGTAGTTTTTGAAGCACCTTTTTTGACAACGTAGTTTAAACTGTTATCCATAGAAGTAAGAACATGTCCATTGTAACTAAATCTTATTGTCAAGTGAGTAGTGGGTAACTATTTTTTTTTATTATTCTTGTTAAATATTAATGTTACTTATTATAGTTGCTGCTTATTTATGGCCTCAAGTTGTGCCAGGGGAGAATGAGTTTGGACATTAGGAAAAATTGCTTCTCTGAAGGAGTGGCTAGTCACTGGAACCATCCCTGGAGGTGTTGAAGAAACATATAGATGTTCTACTAAGGTACACATAGTTTAATAGGGAAATACTGGTGGTAGGTGGAAGTTTAGACTGGATATCCTGGAGGTCTATTCCAACCTTAGTGATTTTATGATTCTGTTACCAGGACACTCCCCACTGACTCTAGTGTCTTTGCTGGTATATCTTTCATAGAATCATGGAATTGCTCAGGCTGGAAAAGACCTTCAAGATTAAGTCCAACCACAACCTAACCATACTACCGTAGCTCTAATAACACACTGCTTAATCATGTCCCTGAACACCAGATCCAGGCAGTTTTTAAACACATTCAGGAATGGTGACTCAATCACCTCCCTGGGGATCCTGTTTCAGTGCTTAACAACCCCTTCTGTGAAGAAGTTTTTCCTGATATCCAACCTAAACCTCCCCTGATGCAACTTGAGGCCATTTCCCCTTGTTCTGTCCCCTGTCACCAGTGAGAAGAGATCAACCCCGCTCTCACTGCAATCACCTTTCAGGTAGTTGAAGTGAGCAGTAAGGTCTTCCCTCAGCCTCCTCTTCCCCATACTAAACAGCCCCAGTTCCTTCAGTCGCTGCTCGTAGGGCATATTCTCCAAGCCCTTCACAAGCCTCGTTGCCCTTCTTTGGACCTGCTCCAGCACCTTAATTTCCTTTCTGTGTTGAGGTGCCCAAAACTGAACTCGAGGTGAGGCCTCACCAGCGCAAAGTTCAGGGGCACGGTTACTTCCCTAGTCCTGATCAGCACTCCCTTCCCAGCTTGGTGTCGTCTGAAAACTTAACTGAGGGTGCACTCAATCCCCTCATCAAGATCACTGATAAAGATGTTGAATAGGAGCAGCCCCAGTACCAAGCCCCGGGGGACGCTGCTTGTGACTGGCTGCCAACTGGATTTAACTCCACTGACCACAGCTCTGGGCCTGGCCATCCAGCCAGTGTTTCACCCAGCAGAGCGTGTGCTCATCCAAATGATGGGCAGTCAGCTTCTCCATGAGGATACTGTGGGGGACAGTGTCAAAGGCTTTACTAAAGTCCAGATAGACAACATCAATAGCCTTACCTTCATCCACTAAGCGGGTCACCTTGTCATAGAACGAAATCAGGTTTGTCAAGCAGGATCTACCATTCATGAACCCATGCTGACTGGGCCTGATCCCCTGGTTGTCCTTGAATTGATTTGTGACGGGTCCCAAGATTATCTGTTCCGTGACCTTCCCTGGCACCAAGGTGAGACTGATAGGTCTGTAGCTACCAGGATCATCTTTCCGGCCCTTTTTGAAGATGGGTGTCATATTTGCGAGTCTCCAGTCCACTGGGACATCTCCGGTTAGCCAGGACTGTTGAAGGATGATGGAGAGTGGCCTGGCAACCACATCCACCAACTCCCTCAGCACTCTAGGGTGCAATCCATGTGGCCCCATGGACTTGTGAGCGTCCAACTTTCGGAGGAGGTCCAAAACCATCTTATCATGGATTATGCAGGGCCTATTCTGTTCCCCATTCCTATCTACCAGTGCAAGGAGCTGTGTGCCCCTGGAGCATAGTCTTACTATTAAAGACTGAGGCAAAGAAGGCATTAAGTACCTTAGCCTTACCCTGATCCTTGGTTACCGTGTTGCCAATAAAAATAAGTTGTTGCATAAAAAGAAGTTGTTGCTTACTACTTAGTTGTCAAAGTTTTGATTGAGGAGCTGAAACTTACAGCATTCAAAAAGATGTGGTCTACTCTCAGTTTACTCAGAGCCTGAAAAATCTGCTTTCTGTTTGTCTTTTGTTACTGGAAGTACCCTGAGTAATAAATCAAACACATAGCAGTGAGAGAGATAAAGGATCTTTACTGTTTGTATTTATGAAAGACAAATACAGCATTTGTTGGAACAGAATTGCAGTCTGAACTGCTCAGCACACGGCAAACATTAATAAAAGGAGATGTAAGCCATAAAGTGATGTACTAGTTTATTCTGCCTTCACATAAATGGCATCCTTGTTGTGAATCCTCATCTACATGGGGGTCTTCCACAGAATTTTAGGGGAATATCCATCGCTACTTGAATTTTGGTAATTCTGAAGATCTAATGTTGTTAGTTCCTTCCAAGTATGTAACTGATTTGGCTAATTTTTCCATGTTACAGTTCTGCTGAATACTGCTGGTGGTTTGTTAAAGCTAATTGCTACAGTGAAAAGCCAATGTGCATGTAAACACAAGGCCCACCACAGCAAGATTTTTTAATTGCATCGTCTGTAATTTATTAGTAAATTATTGTTCTCCTACTGTTCTGTTTTCCTACCTGCCGCCTTCTCTACCTGTTAAAACTCTAATGTTTTTGAGGAAAAAGCATGAAATTAAAGTGGTAAAGCAGAGCATAAGAAATGGTATCAATATGGAAAATGCAGAAAAATTGGAGAGAGATTAGTCTAGACCTTGACAAAAAAAATGTTTCACATTTTTTTATTAAGTTGATTTTTCATTTTCCTTCCACCTTTTCTATAATTCCATGGGAACTGATGGCAGAGGTCTCCCTTATGAGATATCATGATATCACACTATCACTTGTAAGCATGAGAGCTTCTCTAAAAGTAATACCTCCTATTTTATTATGTTAGCCCACAATGTCAGAACCTTCCCACCAGTATTCCATTACATTTTGTTACTGTGTGACAAATGGCAGCAGAGGGGCAATCTGACAGAATGGCATCTGACATGGAAGTGCACATGAAGCAAAGGTGCGTCACTGAATTCCTCTAAGTAGAAAACAAGGCACCAATAGATATTCATCAATGCTTGCGGAGCATTCCTGAAGACCAGACAGTGGATGTGAGCACAGTGAGGTGGTGGGTGGTGAGCTTCATCAGTAGTGACAGTAATGTGAAAGACAAGCCACACTGCAGATGGCACATGCACAGTTGTCACACCACCAAATGAAGAGCACATCCATCATCAGTGATGGTCATCTATGCTAATCAGGGGATTATGACCAAGGAACTGTGTACAGAGATGAAAATTGGCATCAATGCATTGGAAACAATGATAGCAACATTAGAATATCACAGTTTGTGCTGGGTGGATCCCATGAGTGTTCACTCAGGAACAGAAAAAATACTGTAAGGATCTGTAGGATCCTTACTGCAAGATTGTAAGGATCTATTGAACCAATACAGTTTCCAGTATTGCTTCATTACCAATGACAAAATGTGATGTCAACTACTACGAGTTACCAGTGATGAAATGTGATGTCATTACTATGAGCCAGAGTCAAAACAGCAGTCCATGAAGTGCCAAGATGTCAGTTTGTCATGGAAGAAAAAGTCTAAGAGGCAGTGGGTAAACTGATGCACTGTCTCTTGGAATAGGCAAGAAAGGTGCAATCCTTCTGGATTTCCTGGGACCCGGACAAATAATCAGTTGTGACCGCTACATCATGATGCTGACTACGGTGAAGGCTTGAACTTCCTGAGGAAGACCAGAGAAGATGACAGCCTTTCTCTTGTAACACAGTAATGCTTGGCCCCATACCAGTTTGAAGACTATGGAGCACGCTGTCTAGCTGGGGTGTACTGTCCTACCAAACTCACTGTATAGTCCAGATTTGTTACCTTCTGATTTCCATCTGTTCCTGCTGGTTAATTATGGACTTCATGGGGAATATTTTCCTAGCAACAACACCATCATAGCATTATGAAACAGTGCATCAGTTCTGCTGGTGCATATTTTTACAAACATGGCATACAGGCTCTTCTTCATTACTGGTAAAAAAAAAAATAAATGCATAGCTAATAGTAGTGATTATGTTGAAAAACAGTGCTTTATAGCTGGGTTTGCTCTGTCAAATAGTGTTTCTGCGCTCCTTGTATTTGTTGTAGTTTCCTTGGCAATAAATAGGAGGCATTACTTTCAGAGCAACATACATACGTTAAAACACCTTTTTTTTTTTTTTAAAGTACTTTATAGCTCTTCAGATAGAAGTATTTAACTTGGGGGACCTTATTCCTGATCCCTTTACTCCTCCACTGAGGATTTCACGTGAATTCTGCAAGGCATATCAAATATCTGCATAGACAGAAAACTGCAATGTTCTCTGGGAATATGACTGACTTAAAGTTATCCATTAAGGAAAACATTCCCAAATACAGTTTTAGAAAGTGTTTTATAAAATTTGATAGTGTTTTATGAAGCTGATCAGTATTTGACCAGCTGTATTATTGTTGCTCAATATTATCTATGGCAAGTTAAAAGATAAAAAAAATACAAATGTGGACAACACCATTCCAGGAGAAGTGAGGGATTGTTTTCCTAATTACAAAATAAAAATTATTTACTTAGGCCTGAAAGTCTAGGGTCTCAAAAAGTTGTAGTACTAACTTACTGGAATGGTACATTTGAATAGTTAAGAATCCATTGCAAAGGGGGAAGTTCATACACGTTTTTTGCTGACATTCTTGGAAACAAGTCAGACTTCAAGTATGACTGAGGAAAAATTATGATTTATTTAAAAAAATTTAGAGACAGGATTCATTTAGTTTGGCAAAAGCTACAAGATGAACGTGTATTTGAAAAAGCAAAGACTTAAGTGATCACAACTTTTGACTCTTAGTGAGAAGTAAGTGCCTTTAAAAATTGCATACTGCACCAGAGTTAATTCTTGGCATCCCCCTCTTTCTAGCTTCAATTTAATGTTGTCTGGAATACGTGCTTAAAGAAAACAGGCTAGAAACAAATCAGTTAACTCTTCAGCTGGTGAATGTACAGGCTTCTCTTGAGATTGTTGTTTTCTTGGAGGACTGTGTTTTAAGTACCTTTTACTGCCTTTACTTTTTTCTGCCTTTCCCTTGCTACCTTTATTTATTATTTTATTTAATATGGGAAATGAGAGAAGAAAAGCAGTAAACATTGAGCAGTTTTTCACTGCTTGAGAGAAAAATGGAACAGAGCATAAATCTAGTATGAATCAGTATGAGAGAGGATAGCTGTCTACTACAGCTATCTTTATTATGTGCGTAAGGGTAGAAGATCTCTTCTGCATTTCTAAGTGACATTTCATGAAGTGATGATTTGTACCTGCATTGCAAGTATGTCCTGGATTTTACTGATTATTTTATAGCAGAAACAGTTGGCAGGGTATTGAACTATCAGGCTGCAACTTTGTGTGCAGATACATTTTAAGAGCATACTCAGCATTCAGTCTGTAAGTACAAAGCACACAAAGCATTGTTGTAACCTCCCAGCTCCATATTCACAAATAAAAGGAGTGATTTTCTGGATCTCTGGTCTTCCCCTGTTCCTAAGACCAGTGTCCTCCCATCTTTTGCACAAATATTTCCAGTTACATAATAATTTTTTTTTACTCAAGTTGTTTTGATACCCGGAGCCTATTCACCTTTTCCCAGAAGTCCATATGATGACTCCTGCTGCTATTGAGAAGACCAGAAGCTTGAAACTAGCCATGGTCTTGCCTGATTCATCCAGAAGGATTTCTTTTTAGTTCCTACAAAAGCTGGCAGTTAAATGCTGCTCTTTTCCATACTGCAAGGATCGAGCACCTCTTAACAGATATTCCTCCTTTGAATGCATGTGTGCCTGGAGAGCCAGGGTCACCAGCTGAGCTGAAAATTCTTCTTTTTTCTTCCCCAGCTAACTGCTCACCTATTGGCTATAAAGTGCACTTGGTTTGTTTCAGGAAATTCTACTAGCAGGATCCTCTTGATTTGAAGATAGATGGTTCCCATGTATTTATTTTTGACTCAGAGTTCCTTTTCTACCCAAGTCCTTAACTGTTGTTGATGGACACTGCAGATTTAATTAAATTACTGTTTCTGGGACATAAGTAATAAGGTATGGAGAAAGAGCTGGATTAATGGCATGACAAGTCTATCTTTTCTTTATGTCACTCTAGGGACCTGCCTTTCACTTGTGAAAAACATTTCTAACGCATGTCAGAAAGGAGTTCCCAGAAAATGGTTGCTTAGGAGCATGAGAGTTACCTTATTTGTTTGCCTTTGGCTCACTATCAGAGGCAGTGTAATACAATTTCATAGGTCTTTAGAAAACAGATAAACAAAAATGTGCTGATATCACTCACGAGAATATTCAGTAACAAGCATCTAATATTAGTTTAATTATTAGAATGATGATTTCTAGGATACTGACTTTGTCTGTTGAGATATTTTCTTAATATCTCTAATAAGTAGTTTAAAATTGTTGAATATCAACATAAGTGTATTTTAAGCACTAAGACACTGTTTTCTTTTGGCAAGGATTACTTTAGATTTTGAGTACTAAAGGTTGCAAATGTAACTGCTCGTTATCTGTACTAAAGAGAGAGGCTTGAATAATTTGCATGAGGCTTTTTTTCAAGATATAGAAGCATAGAATGAACTTAAAAAGGGTACAAAGGATGAATCTGGTGAGCAATCAGAAGGACCAACATGATGGAAAAGGCATTACAAAAGAGGTGGAAGGACCAGCACAATAGCAAGGTGCTACAAGGGAAGGGAAGTAGATCACTCACCTGTATCAGAAGATTCTGGGTTTGCAGGGAAAGGCTTCCACCAAGGAGAGACCTCCAGAAAGAGATCCTTCCTTAGTGGCAGTCAGCCCTTAAATGAGGCCTGAGAAGGGTGGAGCCAGGATTCTGTACTTCCTTCACATGTGCTTCCAGGGCTGACTGGGTCTTTCCTCCAGCTGCTCAATCAGTGGTTCAGGCCATGACTCAGCAGTCATGGAGCTACGGAACTGTCAATCTCCCCTCTGTGCCAGAGAAGATCATGGAATGGATCCTCCTGGAAGCTCTGCTAAGGCATGTGGAAGGCAGGGAGGTGATAAGGCAGAACCAGCATGGCTTTACCAAGGGCAAATCCTGCTTGACCAACCTAGTGGCCTTCTATGATGGTGTCACTGCATTAATAGACAAGGCCATTGATGTTATCTATCTTGACTTCAGTGGGGCCTTTGACACGGTACCCCACAACATCCTTCTCTGCAAATTGGAAAGATATGGATTTGATGGGTGAACTGTTTGATGGGCAAAGAGCTGACTGCAGGATCAAGTCCAGAGAGTGGTGGTCAATGGATCAATGTCTGGATGGAAATCAGTGACGAGCAGTGTCCCTCAGGGGTCAGTGCTGGGGCTGATACTCTTTGGTATCTTACTCAGTGACACTGACAGCAGGGTTGAGTGCACCGTCAGCAAGTTTGCTGATGACACCAAGCTGTGGGGTGCAGTCAACACACCAGAGGGACAGGATGCCATCCAGAGGGACCTAGACAGGCTTGAGCAGTGGGCCCAGGTGACCTCATCAGGTTCAACAAATCCAAATGCCAGATCTTGCACCTGGGTTGAGCCTGTTACCAATACAAGCTAGTGGTTGAAAGGATTGAGTGCAGCTCTGCTGAAAAAGACCTGGGGGTACTGGTGGATGGGGAGCTGGACATGAGCCAGCCGTGTGCCCTTGCAGCCCAGAAAGCCAACTGTATCCTGGGCTGCATCAAAAGAAGCACAGCCAGCATTTCGAGGAAGGTGATCCTGCCCCTCTACTCTGCACTGGTGAGGCCTCACTTGGAGTACTGCATCCAGATGTGGAGTCCTCAGTACAGGAGAGACATGGACCTGTTGGAGCTTGTCCAGAGAAGGACCACAAAAATGATGCATGGAATGGAACCCGTCTCCTATGAGAACAGGCTGAAAGAGCTGGGGCTGTTCAGCCTGGAGAAGAGAAGGCTGTGATGTGACCCGACAGCAGCCTTTCAGTATCTAAAGGGGAGCTACAGGAAAGAAGGGGACAGACTCTTGAGCAGGGTCTATGGTGATAGAACAAGAGGAAATGGCATCAAGCTCAGAGGGTAGATTTAGGTTGGATATAAGGAAAAAATATTTTACAGTGAGGGTGGTGATGCACTGAAACAGGTTGCCCACTGAATGTGGTTGATGCCCCATCCCTGGAGACTTAAAAAGGAGGAGAGAAACCAGTGGCACTACTGACTATAAAGCTTCTGAGAACCATAGTCTAGCATCAGTCTGAAACAGTAAATCTGTACTGCACAGCATCATTAGACACTCCAGCCCTGATGCATACTAAAGCTGTGCATGACTCCATAACTTGGACTATCTGTCTTGTTTCTTTGCAATTGATGTCAGTCATAAGCATTATAAATTTTGTATGTGTTGTACCAAAGAAATGGATTTCACAGTAGACTTGTTACATGAGTTTTAAACACTAGAGTTTAAACTACCTTTAGTAAGTATTCTCATTAAAGAATTTGATGGGACTTATTCCCTAAAATTTTTGCTTTGCCTTTACAATTGGGAGTGAGGAAGAGCGAGAAGGAGAGAGAGAGGGAGAAGGAGAGAGAGGGTACATTTTACAAATTGAAGTAGTGGTCTTATGTTAAGATTGTCACAAGTACCCAGTGCTCAGCAGCTCTGAAAACAGAGTTTTGTGAGACAGTTCAAGGGCTCTGACTTATTTTATGTTATACGGCATTCACCAAGAATGTTAACCTCTTAAACCTTTATTTTTTAATTAGAAAGAGACAATATTTCTACTTAACCGTATAATCTGAAATACATTCTTAGTAAGTTGAACTAGGGTTATTTAAAATCAGTTCTAGTGAGGTGTTCTGGAGTGCTATTGCATATGGATAAGAGGAGATACTGTGTTGCACTTAAGCTGCTGAATCATATATTTACTAGTTCATTTTGTACTTTCTTTACCATTAATTTTCCTCCCCTGTCTGTTCGACCAACACAATTGTAATTATAATGTTCCTAATGCATAATTACGGTGCTGCAGGGTCTATATGCTTACTACTTATGTTCTTGAGAAACACTGAAAACTGAAATATAATGGTTCCATGACTGTTAAAGCAGTGTGATCTTTAAGCTATTTAAGCTATGTGTAGTGATGACTGTGCAAAATGTAACAAGTTTTTTTAAGTATATAGTGTGTGTAAAAATATAAATATATATTTATATTATGTATATATTTTCACACACTCTATATATGTATGATTAAACATGTTAACTGATGGAACATAACAAAGATGATGTTTTTATTTCAACTCAAGAGCAGCTTAATTTGGTTTATCTGAGCACCAAGGAAAAAGACTTACAGACATAAAATGTAGGCCTCATGAATAAACTGGCTTTAGGCAGTGTGTCTGAGCTATATACATTCTGGGATCAAGCTAATATTGTTAGTGCTTTTTATCACTTGTGTACATCAAACACTTGAAATCTTGAATACTTGCCCGCCTCTGTCACATGTAGTAGATTACGTTACTTGGCTTATTTGTGGCAGCTTCCAGAGCAGAACCCTCCCCAGAGGGCAAGGGGAGGGTCTCTTGCAGAAGGTGTTTTTCTCTCATGAACTGTAAGGATCACTCCCAAGCCAACACTGGCACATATATCCAATGTCTGATTTACTCCTTATGGATGGATGTTCCCTTTACTCAGCCGTCAGTCTATGGAGGGTCAACATGTAGACCATTAGGTCTATGTGCCACAAGACAAAGGGAAGCAGAGGGCTGAGTGGAAAGCCAGCTCACATGCAGCAACTGAGCAGTCAGAATCACAGGGAGTATCATTCAGGTCTATGCCATGTTCTTCTTCCATCTCACATGCATAGAACCATAGAATCATAGAATTAGCTAGGTTGGAAAAGACCTACAAGATCATCCAGTCCAACCATCCACCTACCACCAATAACCCCACTAAACCATGTCTCTCAACGCTATATCTAAATGTTTCTTGAACACCTCCAGGGACGGCGACTCAACCACCTCCCTGGGCAGCCCATTCCGTGCCTGACCACTCTTTCAGAAAAGTAGTGTTTTCTAATGTCCAGCCTAAATCTACCCTGGCGCAACTTGAGACCATTCCCCCTCGTCCAGTCACTAGTTACGAGAGAGAAGAGGCTGACCCCCAGCTCACTACAACCTCCCTTCAGGTAGTTATAGAGAGCGATAAGGTCCCCCCTGAGCCTCCTCTTCTCCAGACTGAACAATCCCAGCTCCCTCAGCTGCATGTTCTAGCAGTAATCCACCTTCTGCCATAGTGGAGGTGAGCGCCTGATGTTTACCAAAAGTCTGAATGCTGGCAGCAGTCAGGGCTATCTGGAGTGCATACATGGGCATCATAGTGGTGATGGGAGGAAATGACTTGGAAGGCTGAAATGCTGTTTAAATTCTTGCTGTTACACTGCATTGCTCTTCTTACAATCTCATACATTTTCAGTTTTCTCCTTTGATAATCCTGTGATAGAGTAGCAAGATCACAGAGGTGATTGCCCACTGATAACCAGAATGTCTACAAGGCTACCCATAGCTGTGTAGGATGTCATGAATACAAATATTTTTACAATTGGAAAGTTTTATCAATTTTGTAGCATTTGTACTATCTGAACAGGCTCTTTGGGGTTATCTAGGCTTAAGTAAGCTCGATCAGGTCATGTTTTTAAACTGAGTCATTCTGGTTTGTGAGCAAATTAAGTTTTATAAGAAAAATTGCTTGCCTTTTGGCTGATATATAAAAGTTGTTGATAGTTATGCATATATTGTCATAAGCAGTTATGAATATCTATGTCTATGAGCTTATATTTGTATGGTGCATCTGCAGCAGAAAACTTAGGTATTGCTCATATTCATTAGCAGGTAGCTCTCTGAATGAATTTTCTTCATCCGAATAGTAACAACAGCTTTATCTTTAAAAATGTATTCAAGGTGTTCAGAGGAGGTGGTGAGATTTTAAATGCAATATGTAATACCGTATAATAAGTCCTAAGATCAAAAGTGTGCAGGAAAACCTCTTGTTAAATATATGCCAATAAACAACAGGAAGTTTTAAAAAAAAAAGACTAGAATCTAATGCCAAACAATATTAGCAAGGAAATTAGTCTTCAAGAGAGAATTTTGATTACATCATTCTGGCTTGTATCTGAAATAGTGTTGCCAGTAGGAGTAAGGAAGTCATTGTCCCTCTGTACTCAGCACTGGTGAGGCCACACCTCGAGTACTGTGTCCAGTTTTGGGCCCCTCACTGCAAGAAAGACATTGAGGCCCTGGAGCGTGTTCAGAGGAGGGCGACGAAGCTGATGAGGGATCTGGAGCACAGGCCTTATGAGGAGCGGCTAAGGGAGCTGGGATTGTTCAGTCTGGAGAAGAGGAAGCTCAGAGGTGACCTTATTGCTCTCTATGACTACCTGAAGGGAGGTTGTAGTGAGCTGGCGGTCAGCCTCTTCTCTCTTGTAGCTAATGACAGGACGAGGGAGAATGGCCCCAAGTTGTGCCAGGGGAGATTCAGGCTGGACATTAAGAAATACTTCTTTTCTGAAAGAGTGGTCAGGCGCTGGAATGGGCTGCCCAGGGAGGTGGTGGAGTCACTGACCCTGGAGGTGTTCAAGGAACGTTTAGGTGTTGTGTTGAGAGACATGGTTTAGTGGGGTTATTGGTGGTAGGTGGATGGTTGGACTGGATGATCTTGTAGGTCCTTTCCAACCTAGTTAATTCTATGATTTTATGATTCTACATCAGCAGGATAATGGAGGAAGGAAAAAAAAAGTACTTTAGTACTATGATTTTGTTCCTGAATGCCTAAGTGGTGTCACAAGCTGCAATTTCCATTCTTCAACAATTTATGTTTGACTTAACTGACTGCAGTTTCTTGTTAAAATACAAACCTTCAGACTGAAATCAGGGAAGCATCAAATTAACTGAGCCAGTGCTATGCGTTTTTAGGTAATTGTGAAACTGGCAAAGCTAGTCCTACTTCTGTTTTGTTTTTGTTTTTTTTCTTTCTTTTTCTTTAATGCAACTGTAGCAGTTTGCTAAATGTTCAAATGGAAAAAGTAAAAACAACCACCTAGCAAACTTGGTATATACCTTTATGTTGCATGAAATTGTCTTTAAAATGTTCATTAATGTTGTTCAATACCAAACTCTTTGAGTTTGGAGTGCCAACTATCCTAGGTGCTAGACCTGCCTGTATTAGGGATTTGAACTGATTGGTCGTCATGTGCACAACTTGACTGCACAAAAAACACCTCCTTGTACTGTCAGCTCATTTCCCTGTGACAAGAAGCTAAAGATAAATTCATCATACCAAAATAATTGCAAACATGCAGTGAAGTCTTTTCACTGTACAACCTCTCTCATTGTGGAGGTGTTGTTATAGATCAGAGGGGTTATTATAATCCTACCCGAAAACTTTTAATATGACAATTGGTGCCCTCAGATGAGGTAAGGTAGTATCTCCCTTGTCTTTTTTACTGATGTATTTTAATCTTTCAGGTGTTACTTTTATTCTTTCCCACAAACACAGTGTCCTACTACAGAGAGACAAAAAGGGAAAATACTGCTTCATGCTATGAGAATGGCAGGAAATTTATCTTAAAAGATAAATGAACTTTTTTGCTTTTAAGTTCAAATAATGGGTAGGAATGGTGAAAAGCCAGCAAATCCCACTGTTGAATCTATACCACCATATTTTTAGAGCTTTTATATCTAGCACTCTGATTTTATCTAAAGAAGGTGAATTATTGAACTCTTTCTTGACAGAAATAATTCCTGCACTGAATCCAGACTTCCCTGCTGCTTTGAAAGAAACCTGAAATGGTTTTAGCCGAGGGGTTGTTTCCAAGAACTGTAACTGATCTGTCTTTTCCTCTAGCTTCTAGGCAAAGAAGACCAGAGTAGAAGAATTCTATGTAACTGAAGTGCTTTTGACTGTAATGTTGTACAGGAAAGACTGGTTCTCTGTCAATTACGAAAGTTTAAAGTGTCAGAAATATTTTATTGGTATCCTTTTTACTGACTGGTACAATGCATTATAGCAGTAGTTAGCCTAATATACATTTCATAGGTTTTCTAATTCTAAATGCTGTTGATAATTGTGGTGTTTGTGTATAAAACAAGCACTGGAAAAACAGTAACATAAAAACTCTTTACCTTGGGTATAGAAGAAAAAACAGCATTCCAAAAGTATGTTTTTTATTTTGAAACATAGTGACTTAGAAAATGCAATAGTAGCTACAAAGGATGCTCTGAAAGTAATGCCTCCTATTTTATTATATTGACCCACAACACCAGAGGTGAGTGTTGGTGGTATAGCAGTGGAGCTTGAACCTTTGTGTAAGTGTTTTTAAACTAACTCATTCTGGTTAATAAGTAAAACTTAAGTTTTACCAGAAAATTTTTGGCTGTATGTACCTTCCCACCAATATTTTATTACATTTTGGTGCCATGTGATAGATGGCAGCAGAGGGGCAGTCTGACAAAATGACGTCTGACTTGGAAGTGCCTATGTAGCAAAGATGTATCGCTGGATTTTTCCATGTGGAAAAAATGGTACCCACTGACATTCACTGATGCTTGCTGAATGTTTCTGCAGACCAAACAATGGATGTGACCACAGTGAGGCAGTGGGTAGTGAGTTTCAGCAGCAGTGATAGTGGTGTGAAAGACAAGCCACATTCTGAATGGCCCTGCACAGCTGTTCCACCACACAAATGAAGAGCGTCTCAATCAGCTCATCCATGCAAACTGGCAAATCTCTATCAGGGAACTGCGTGCAGAGCTGAAAATCGGCTTCAATGCATTAGAAACAATTGTGGCAGTCTTGGACAAAATTTGTGCCCCATGTGTTCCATAAATGTTCATGCAAGAAGAGAAAGAACACCATATGCAGGTTTGTCAGTCCCTATTGATCCAACAGACTTTCCTGGATTGCATCATTACCAGTGATGAGACAAGGTGTCACCCCTATGAGCCAGAGTCAAAAAAGCAGTCCATGAAGTGGCAGCATACCAATTTCCCATGGGAGGAACAGTTCAAGAGGTGGCAGCAGGGAAAGTCATGTGCGCTTTCTTGAAAGAAAGAGGTGATCCTTCTTGATATCCTGGAACCCTATCAAACCATCAACTCTGACTGATACATCACGACACTGACTAAGCTGAAGGCTTGAACTTGCAGAAGCAGGCCAGAGAAGAAAACAGTCTTTCTCCTGAAATACGGTAATACTTGGCCCCATACCAGTTTAAAGACTGTGGAGCACACCATCTTGGCTGTACTGTCCTACAACACCTACTGTATAGTCCGATTTGTCACCTTCTGAGTTCCATCTGTTTGATCCAATGAAAGAAGGACTGTGTACGCAACATTATCCTAGCAGCAGTGTCCTCATAGCGTTGTAAAACAGTGGGTCACCTCCGCTGTTGCAGATTTTTATAACCAAGGCATACAGGCTCTTGTTCATCACAGGCAAAAATGCACAACTAATGGTGGTGCCTATGTTTAAAAAGTGTTTTGTAGCTGAGAGCTTGCTCTATCAAATAGTGTTTCTGTGCCCTTTGTATCTGTTGTAGTTTTCATGGAAATAAAAAGGAGGCATTACTTCCAGTGTAACCTATGTATACTATTAAATTGAACTAATTGTTAGATGTTACCATGGTCTTCAAGATTTTCTAACTTCACCTCAGCATCTCACCTCATTTTTACTCATGGACTGTAAGAGGAAAATAACTTTTCCTACCTTCTAAAATCCCAGTTGGTTTTTCAGCTTTGAATGAAGTAGTTGTAATTTGAAATGAAGCAAATATTCACTGTGCACCTGCAGAATAGTCTGTTTCTGTGAAAAGCTGATATAACAGTTCAATTCATTCTGGCTCCAGTTGCGTTTTCATTGTTTTATGCTTCTTCAGAGATTTTACTTCTCTTCAGCACTTTAAATACTACAGAATACTTTTGTAGTTAACTGCATTTGCACAAGAGGGCATCATTTCATATTTAAATATACAGGAATAGTTTAAAAAGAAAAATGTCTCTAGACAGAAAAAGGATTCATAAGCCATCTATTCTAAACTTTTTCTTGGTTTTTTTTTTCTGTCCTGCCTAGAATCGTGTGCAGATCTGGC
Organism: Numida meleagris; assembly: GCF_002078875.1. Taxonomy (NCBI): domain Eukaryota; kingdom Metazoa; phylum Chordata; class Aves; order Galliformes; family Numididae; genus Numida; species Numida meleagris. Next base: position 44,459,140 of record NC_034438.1, on the reverse strand, counting down.
TCTCTGAAGAAAGGAAACTTGGTAGAAAGTGTTGATGTATTTTCCCACTTAACTAATCATAATTTTGTTTGTCACTTCAGAAGACTACAGATGAAGGCTGATGCAGTTTCATCCTGTTAATCTGCTATTTTTTCAGGTTAACTGTTTTGTCCAAGTGTTAAAGCGTATGTTTTGATCTATATTCTCCTCCAAATGATTCACTGTTAAGCTTAGAATGGTACATAAAAAACAATTTTCCTTCACAAACTCATTTGAAACAGGCATATTTCATCAAGGAGTATGTGATCTTGTACACAAATAAGTGTTTTGCCATGTCAAAAGGTGGTGCTGCTGCTCTGCCAAACATAAAGGAGCTTACCTTTGCAAGGCAAGTCCTGTTCCAAATAACATATAGAACTCAGCCTCTCACAGGTGACAGACTGGCTTTCATGCTAGACATCTTTACAGCCTGCTGGAGAGGGACGACAGGCTTTATTTTCTTTTGCAAAATAATTCCAGCTTCATGTAATCCTTCTTCCTTCCTTCACAGTATATTTTGAAAAGCACTTTTCTCCCTTGATCCTTAGCATAGAAAACTCTTTTAAGGTCTGCTCTGCTCGGTGGAGTTTTTGTATGTTTATGACTTCTATCACATAATTTTTCTTTTAAACTGTGTACTTACATAGAGGCAAGCTAGAAAATTGAGTGTTTCTAGAGGGGTGTCTGACAATCAAGGTAATGTCATATTTTCCAGCAAAAGTACCCGATCTATGCTGTGTGTGATTTAACCAGCAGTTTCTGCATGGAGAACAGTGTTCACTTTGTTTACTGGAGGATTACTGAAAATCCTATAATTCATTACTAGTCTGTCAGAGGTAAGTTTTGTCTGATTTAGTGCCTCATTCAGAACTGAAATGTACATATTTTACCTTAAACATTGTGTGTTCTGTTTCAAGTCCTACCTTCTAGCTTTGTGTGGAGTACAAATAGCCTTAGTATATATTTTCGTAAAATGACAAACCATATGAATGAACGAAAATGTTTTGAGGCATGTTGCTACTAGGTTAAAATGTACTGCTTGTGTATTATAAAGCTGTTTTTCAAAACATACTGTCTGGACTATATGGTTATTACAGTGAGTGATGAGGGACTGTAGAACTTTTTCACACATAAACTAGCAGATGAAGTGGTAGATACCTGCATTGGTTGACTTCAGGCGAAGAGTAAATGCCTGTATTTAATAGCCTATTTCTTACATCAGTCACACAGCTTTTGCATCTACTTGATACCTCAGCATGTTAGATGGTTAAGTATCAAAGTCTCACATACCCCCAAATTTTTTGCTTCCTTAAAAACCTCTTGACTCTGCACTAAAGAGCAAGTATTTTGCTAAACAGCAAGCTGGCGTTTATTTGTGTAGTTGCATAGTATGAATAAAAAGATGAAAAATCATGTCTTCTGGTGTCACTTTTTTATTCAAAGTTATTTTTTCATTTTTCATAATGTCAGAAATTCTATTATTTTGATGGTGGAACAAGTGGGTTGTACAAGCCTTACATGCTTTTAGAATTTAGCTGAAGTCCTGCTTGATGCTGGGGCAAGCAATTTGATTAGAGCATAAATTGTTGTACGTACAGATTCCATTTCCATATGACAAAGGCAGAGAAATCAGATATAAGCCATGTGTGCTTTTCCCTTTCTCTGTTTTTGCTCTGTTGCTGCTCTTGGAAAGAGTGATTGGAGACAGGCATGTTGATATTTCCTCACATGTCATCCAGGATGCTGAATGACTTTTATAATTAGAGAGTGAGCTGTTCTTTTAAAACTGGTGATTAGTGAAATAAATTGTTTAGACACTTTGCAACAAAAGACAATTTGTGGCTATTTGCATTTTCTAGATATTAATAAATAAACTCTGGGAGGAGGATTACCCATCCAACAGTTAATTATTCTTGTAGTTAAAAAGAGGTTTATTCAAACGTAGAAGCATAGGATGGCTTGGGTTAGAAAGATCCTTATAACCCATCCATTTCTAACCCCCAGTCTTTGGCAGGGTTGCCACCCGCTAGATCAGACTGCCCAGGACCCCATCCCACCTGGCCTCGAACACCTCAGCCGTTAATATTTTCTTCTAAAATGGTCTTTGATATTGCGTATGGAAACTTGGTAGCTTCAGCTTGGGATAAAAAAGAAAAAAAAAAAAAAAGGGAAGTTTTCAAATTATAAAATAACCTTAGGCAAAGTAATTGGGCACCCAAGGTAATATATTTTATCTTTCATGGGCTTTCTATTTGGAACCACCGAACTGTATTTCAAATACCAAGGGTTATTTCCCTCATTTTTTTGCATAGATATTAAGACCTTTCATTTTAACCTTCACTCTTCTGATCTTTAAGGTTTGGGTACTTTAAACTATACAGGCTAAAACTGAGTGCTTGTGAGATATGACTAAAGAAGGATATAGTTATGATAGAAAAGTGCATAGATGCTCTGCTCAGAATCTACTTTACCAGCTGGCTTGCACACTGAGACCTCTCTTCCCTCCACCACTGTGTCTAACTTTTTCTCCAGTAGTCCCTCCACTCCCTTCATATCTCAGCTCTCCATTCTCTTTGCCTTTTTTGCCTTGCTTTTTCTTCACCTACATAAATAAGCATAAGAAAGTTCTCCCCTTTGTCAGATTTTCTGTTTATTTATTTGACATCAAAATCCAAATATCTCTGAGGAAAAAAAAACCTCCATGAACAAGAGCAACTGTTCTGTAGACAGCAAATGGGAAATCAGTTTTTCTTGGTGCCCAGGTCTGTTGACAGGCTTCAGGCTCAGGCTTGAGAACTAAAATGCGTGCACTGCTTACCTAGAGCTGGGTAATATGGGAGCTGCTACTGAATCTGAATGCCAAGCTTTGCTGATGCCCTTCCTTCCTCTCCCTTCTGGCCCAAAGTGTCCTGAAGGTCAGCCACGCTTCAGGTAGAGTCATGATCTTGTTTTGTTGTATATAGGTCTTTCTCCACTGCCCCCTCCCTCCCCTTCCCTGTTTTCCACACCTCTTTTCCTTTATTTCTGCAGAAACAGACATATTGTCCCCAGGGCAGCTTCTGTGGAAGCATGAATTAAGAGTGTGGGTCTGATGTCTTGGCTCATTAAAGGAAATGGAAATCCCATCTCACTGAGGTCCTAAACACTCGCCTTTTGTCTGGGTACATGATCACTACCATTGTTTTAACATGAAATCCTTAACTTCTTTCTTAAGTGGCTTTTAGGTTCTGAATGCCATTTTATTAAATTTTTGAAATAGTATTCTAAAAGCTACTTGAATTTCTGCTTTGATGAATGTCTCTTAAGAGGTACTAGCTTAAAAGGTACTGGAGGAATGGAACTCAGAGAGAAGAATTATCTAAATTAAGATTTAGTTTTATGCGTATTTATTCATATACACTACTCTCCCATCTATGATAGCACACCCTTCACAGTGTAATATGGGCTGTAGGTAGCTCACACACAGTCCAGGCTTCCAATTGCCTGCAAATAATGATCAAATCTTTTGAGGCAGAAACAAAACTTTTGAAAGGAAACATGCACTCAAAGTGCTAGATACAAAAGAGTCAAGAAGTCTTGCTACTGCTCTGGACACTGAGAGATCAAACAGCTCCCTGTTTAAGAAGGGTCGCCCATTTATTTTTTTAAAGATTTGCAGACTGCCAGCCTTGGTTTAAGTTTAATTAGGAGACAGTTTAGTATGTGGGTAGTAACTCTGCCATAATGCATTTCTCCAGAGCTGTTGTTTACACAAGAACAATGTTACATACCTTTAAAAATGAAAGGAGAATTGAAAATGTAGCAGTGTAATAACGTTAAATCTTAACAGTCAAGCAGTGTGACTAGTACATGTGAGAAGTAACTTAATCTGCATTGCTTGGTTGTTAAAACTACTCCAAAAGATTTTAGGGACAGTGTTTTGCTTTTATGATTCTATGTATTTAAACCAACCTTGTATGGTTGGTGAAAGTTGATTTTCTTCAGGTACATAAAATGTACAGCCCATCTCTGCATAAATGCACAATTCCTAAAACAACCTTGTTACTGTTTAAACAGCTAGTATAAATAATGAACCACTCCATTACCAAGAATATAAATAAATGCAGACAAGAGTTTTCTAGAGATGAAAGTTTAGGTTATGCAAAAACTTTGACAGCTGTAATTTGTGGGTCCTTGTAGACTGAGGGGTGTGAGTGATGTAAACTCTAGAAAGCCAACATTTAATTTATGTCTATTTTGTCATTTTGCCAAAAGGCAGAACTGCACTACTATGCTTTTTTTTTTTTTCTGTGTACAAATTCTGAATAAGGCAACATCAGACAGAAAAAAATTCAAAAAAATGCATTAAGCTGTGCAGTGCTGTTAACACAGAACAGCATTATACTGCATTGTGAGTGATGAGTCACCATTTTAGAGAAGTCCAGCCATAAAATCTTTTCCCTAGATAAAACTAAGAAAGAAGAATAGAAAATAAAAAAAGAAAATTAAAATTAATTTCTTCACATTTTTATGACAGAGTTAATTTAATAGTAAAAGCTAGATGGATCAGAAGCGTGCTTCTTATTAGGTCATAATCTTAAAAAGTTCAGTCTTATTAATGCTTAGCTAGTTGAGAAGATATACAAACTCCAAATGTAAGACTGTGAAGTCCCTGTGTTTAAGCATTTAAATGGAAACAACTTAGTTCTTCCCTCTATCCTCAAATAACTGTTCACCTGTAACTTTAGTGATCCACAGAGGAAAATGACTTAACTGACATCTCAGAAATTTGGTCAATTTTGGTAAGAATGTAACTTTTTAAGATACAACATTAATGGGTGAATTTAAATCTTTTCGCTAGTGTTAGTGCAAAGTCTTTGTCTTAAATTTTTAAAATGAAAACATGGGGAAAGAAAGATAAGAGCTGTCTTTGGACGGTGTAGGCGTGGATGAGTCCTGAGGGGACAGGGAAAGATGGAGGGAAATCTAAAGGGACAGATGGACCATGAGCGCAACAAGGTGAAATATATCCCAGTTCATGGAATGTTTTAAATAAACAGAATAGTTCATATTTTATGGCTCTTGTCCGGAACATTTGCAGAAACACTGAAGTCTCTACTGTTGGTTAACATTTCTCACACCAAGCTTCTCACTCCAAGGTTCTGTACAATCGTGCTTGTAGGTGTAAGGACTGTCACCTAAGCATGCATCCTTCTGGTAAAACAGCTAAGTGAGGAAGAACAAAAGTGAGTGAAAAAAATAGGTTTATTAATAGCTCAAATTCCAATGGTATCAGGAATTTTGAAAGTACTTCTGGATAGTAAGTAGCAACTTGAAGAGTTCTCTGCATAAGAAATAGTCATTGTGATGTTGATACCTTCTGTGCTACTTGATTCCCAGCAGCATCGAGGCTTACAGCACACACAGAAGAGACAAAGCTGGCAAGTTTATCTCTGCTGCATCTGCCCTTGTGAAGCTTTCTAGCAAGCTTCCTAGTGGAACTGCATCTCCAGGTATCAAGGGTTGAAGTTACCTAAAGGTAGCTCTGCTTTATTGCTGCCCTGCCTCAGGTCATGCAGGAAATGGCAGTGGCTCTGTCACTTCAGGCTTCCTTTGGTTGCCTTTGGGATTCAGACTGCACATACAACTCAAATTGCAAAGACTGTTTTTTGTTGTTTTGGTGGGGTTTTTTTGTTAGTTTAGCACTGCAGTCTGGGTTATACACTCCCTCTGTTTACTCAAAAATGTTTGTATGGTACCTTCTAGGGAGCAGTATTATTTTGCTTAACAGAATTTCTCTAGCCATAGCCAGAGAATCACAGGTACAAATAGGAGATACGGCATTTTTATCTCTGATTATTTGGGCGCAAATCAAAACTTAGAGAAATTAGGTGAATATTGGACAGGGAGAGGAATTACTACCCCAGATTTCCTTACAAGCTGCAGCTTGAGTTGAATGGATGGAATCTGGTTAATGTCCCAATTCTGTTCCCCATAAGGAAAAGAAAAACAGTAGCAAAAAATTAAACACTCTCTCTTTAGTGTAGCAACTGCATTCTGCTAATCTAATAATCTAAAACCACATTTTTGAAATGCTTGGGGGTTTGTAAACAATTATGTTTTAATAAATTGAGGCCTACGGGCACTGTAAATACCTTTGCTTTTCATAAGTCATCTTATTTTTGAAAACTTCGAAATCTAAAAGGGATTTATATGTTATTTTGAATACATTTTTTTTTCTAGGTGAATGTGATTTAAAAAAAAAAAAAACTACTTTGAAATACAAAGAACATGCATGACTGCTGCAGCTGCCACAACTTCTTACTTCCCACACTAAAGACATGCTTATCTTGGCCCATTGTGCAGTAGGTAGTGAATAATTAACACATGAAATGTGGGCTCAAATGTATTTATTTCTATCCGTTATGCACATCTTTTACCGTTGAAAAGATTTCTAAAGCTAAAATATGAGAAGCACCCAGAAAATTGCACTGTTAAATAATACGAAAAGACTGATGTAATGCTGAGCTGAATGAATATTGCAACATAAATATTTTACCTTGCTTTATTACTGTGTCTTCAGTGTAACTGAACCTAAGTAGCCACTTTTGAATGATTAATCTTTATCACTCAAGAAAAACACAGAAATTCAGTCGTCTTTGTATCCTATAATAAATAGTTTTGCTCAGTGTACCTCATTACCCACACTTATGTAGTGAACTAACATAATTGGTTCTTAAAGGTGATTGCAGTGAGAGCGGGGTTGGTCTCTTCTCACTGGTGACAGGTGACAGGACAAGGGGAAATGGCCTCAAGTTGCCAACCAGGGGTGTTTAGGTTAGATATCAGGAAAAACGTCTTTACAGAAACAGTTGTTAAGCACTGGAATAGTCTCCCCAGGGAGGTGGTTGAGTCACCATCTCTGAATGTGTTTAAAAACCGTTTGGATGTGGTGCTCAGGGACATGATTTAGTGGTGGGTTGTTAGGGTAGTATAGTTAGGTTGTGGTTGGACTTGATCTTGAAGGTCTTTTCCAACCTGAGCAATTCTGTGATTCTAATATATTAATTGCAGTTGACAAGCTAGCACTTTTAGGTTGGTGTTGAGTGTTGGATTCTTAATTTGAAAAGAAAAATGCAAATACAAATGTTTAGTTACTGACTTAGTTGTAGTGGAGCTCTATTAACAACGCTGTTCTATATCTCTTTTAAAAAGTGAGAAAAACTGAAGGCATATTGATCAGAACACAATAAATGAAAAGGTAGTAAAGCCGTGTGTGTTAACTAAAGCAGCAACAAGATATTACTGTAGTCAAATTTTACCATAAATTTTTAGTCCAGTAAGTATTTCCATTTTATGATTCAGGCCAACAAGGTCTCTTCAAATCTACTTAAAAGCCTTGTTACAGTAACACACTATATTATGTATATGGCCTCTTTTTTTATGGAGAAGTTTCACAAAGTCCCGCCAATCCAACTCATTGAATGTTCATGTGGCCTTTGTCTCATGAAAAGTGATTGATAAAGCAGTGGAGCAGGATTATGATAAGGGAATTCAATCCTTCTGTGACCTCTAAAGGTTGAGTTGCTGTGGAAACAGTAAGTATTCTCAAAGCTGATTTTTGCAACAATTCTTTTTCTGTCATCATTACTTAATTTTACTTTATCCACAGGGATTTATGCCACTGATGGACTCATTTTGCTGTTGTTCTTTTCTTAAATTCCCATTTGTAGTTGTAAGCATGAAAGAATTTCAGCATTTCATACTTAACTCTGACTTCTTTTTTGACTTAAGACCGTGAGCTGTGAAGTTTACATTCTTTTACGGGTTTTGGAGGATGAGCTTGGGATTGGATTTTATATTGTAATCAATTTTGTACTGATTTTTTTTCCTGTGCACTTATTATGTTTACATTGATATGACATGTTTGTGTGTTCAAGTTTATGATCTCTTCTCTGTTACGAGGTCTGGTATATGTTGTGTCAATGTGGCAAGTTATCTTGTATTACAGCAAAGATTTCCTGCTGTATCAGTTTGACTGTGTTTTAGTTTTATTGGATATAGCCGTGTTTAAAAATATAGAGAGATTTTTTAAATTCTGAAATATAAAGTAATCTGTTGTTCATTTTTCCTAAGTGAGTTTCATAAGTAGAAAAGGCAAATAATATATATTTCCATTTAGTAAATAATTTAAAAATAAATAGAATGTGTTTCAGATAAGACTTTCACTGTCCTGTGAGGCATCTTAATAGGTTCTACCTGACATTCTTCTTCTGAAAAGTGATACTAGTCATACTGTGTAGGCAGCAGATGTTAATGAACAAACAGGTAACTGAGCAGAGCACTTAATAATCTATTGTCTGTACAGTAATTATCAAACAAATGAGGCTAGGTATTTTGGATTAATGTGTAGAAAACAGAACACAGAGGCATAGTGAAGAAAAACAGACTAACCCAGAATGACAAGGTCAAGGGCAGTATATCCATTGGTTGGCTTCCGGGGTCGTAGTAGTTTTAAATATTTGAGAAGTCATTGCAAGAGTAATACAAAGTTCTTTGTTTTGCAATAGATCTTTGACCATATCTTTTTTATGTTCATAGAGCTGGACTGTAGATCACCAAGTCTTTCTTTCATGCTAGCTGCTTTGTAGAAAAGCTAAGAGGCAGAAAATATAGTGGAGGATCTTGAGGAGCTTTTTGCCAGTGCTTTCTTAATATCATGTCTCGAGGTAGAAAGTGTACATATAAATAATTACTTCAGTCTTTTCAAAGATGTATTTCTTTAGTGCCACAGCAGATAGCTAATTGTTAGGTTATGGTATGCTTCTTGCTTAATGCTGTCAACAGGATTGCCCAAGTATTTTCCCAAAGCAAGCGAAGTATCTGTCAGGAAAAATAAGCTCTAATGACTTTGGTACTACACTAACAGCAGGCAGTAACTTGCCTAACACAGGTACTTCTGCCATTAAAGTCAACAATAATAATAAAATTGGCTGTAGTTGAGTAGTTACAGAAAGTCATAGATTCTCACATACGTACAGAGAGTAAGGAAACTGCTGAGTGCTCACAAAAATAGATACTGAAAATAACTAACATTTAAAAATGATCAGTGCTGTTAAGTTCATCCTTAATAGCTGTAATGAAGAAAGATGTCTTTTCATGAAACTGGTGACAGATAAACCTTCCTGGACTTCTGTACCATACATAATAGGTCATCTCTGACCACTTTGTTGATGTTTGACTGCTAACAAGGACAGCTAATGCTTGCTATTTTTTTCAGATAGTCCCTTGTCATGCAAATTTTATTAAATAGAAATGCAGCTGAACAAAAATAGCCAGATGTCTGAGGAGTATATGCAGCTTTGAATTCATCCTGCCCATTTACTGTACCGTTCCATTGCTGGTTTCCCTGTCTTGCTCTGTTTGACTGGATGTGCTGTTGCCACTGCTACATCTTCACTCCTTTTGATCTTAACTGAACTCCTGATCTAAGCATTCTGAGCTTGAACTGCTGCCTTCCCAGTTTCTGTCAGTTCTGTCTATGGACCACAGCCTGCACGGCACTGCAGCCTGAACTTCTAATTATGTGGCAGGCTCGGTACAAGCCATACCAGGGAAATACATAGTGCTGATAAAGTGGCCTCTCTATTAACAAGGATGGAGGGGCTTGATTCTACACCACTTTAGTACTAGTGGAAATCCAGCATGGTGGAGTCATACTGACGGGCTTTACCACACCAATTTCTCACTCCCTGTCATCAAAGGGGTAGAAAATATGATGAAAAAGGCTCGTGGATTGAGATAAGGACAGGGATGTCCCTCACCAGTTATTATCATGAGCAAAACAGACTCAGCAGAGGGAGATCAATTTGTGGTCTGTTACTAACAGACCAAAGCAGTGAGAACTAAAAGCAAACTAAAAACATCTTTCTCCTATCTGTCCTGTCCTACCTCCTCCCCGTGAGCAGCACAGGGCAGCATGGAGTGGGACCTGCAGTCAGTCCATACCACTTTGTCTCTGGTGCTCCTCCACAATCGCTCTCTGTCCCTGCTCCATGTGTGTCCCTTCCACGGGATGCTGTCCCTCCCAAAACCCTTCTTGGGCTTCCCACAGGCAGCATCTCTCCCAGCACCGCTCCAACACTGCTCCATACTGTGGGGCCCACCCTTCAGGCACTGCTCCACAAAGGTCCCTGCGGGCAGCATCTCCCCCAGCCCTTGCGCCCCACCGCAGGCTGTTCCCCAAGGAATGAAGTTCCAGCCCAGGGCTGCTCCTGTGGAGGCATCCATGGCCTGTACGTCCTCCTGGCCTCATCTCCTGCTGTACCATGGGCTCCTCTGTGGCTGCATGGGGAGTTCTGCTCCATGCAGTGCCCACAGGCTGCAGAGGGACAACCTGCTCCTCCATGGGCCTCTCCTGGGCTGCAGAGAGCTGCTGCTCTGCTTCTGGAGAACCTCCTGACCTTCTCCTGCAGTGACCTGGGTGCCTGCAGGGCCTCTTCTCTCCCATCTCTCACTCCTGTCTCCCAGCTGTTGTTGTGCAGCAGTTTTCCCTCTCTTACACCTGCTCTCCCAGAGCACACTCAGGATTGCCTGTGGCTCAGCTCTGGCAGTGATGGGTCTCTTCAGAGCAGCTGGAGCTCTGCTCTGACATGGGGCACTGATGGGCTCTGCTGCCAAAACCTTATCACACAAACCCAGTGCACCCAGTCAGTATTTGAGAATAAACTTTGTTAGGAATAAATGGGAAAGTTTGCAGTTAAACTGTAACACCTTAAGCACTTCAGTTTTCTGTCTTTCAGTTGCACAGTAGGTGCTTACTCTGCATACGTTGCTTCCATGAATATCATGAGCCACTTCCATTAAACTTCATTACCGATGGAAGTCTTAGATTTCCTACAAATACCTAAATTCATGCCATTTTTTAATGTTATGTTCTGCTGTAGTCACAGCTTTCATTGCATGTGACTATGTTGTGGTTCAAGCAAGCTCTTCTGCTTATTAAAATTAGCAGCCCTTTTTGGTATTTTGGAGCCAGTGCATTTTTTAAGCTAATCATAATTGCCATGATGGAATTCAACTGTCTGTACACTATGAACAACTTATTTGGTGATTGCACACTTTCTTTGCAAAAAGATCATACACGAGGACATTTGAATTGGCATGACTGGCTTTTGCTTGCAAAAATTTGTGGTAATGTATAATACAAGTATGTAATACCTGTGCAAACGTTTGCTTAAGAATAATGAAAACCACAGCTGTCCTCTTTGATTAAGTAAACAGTGGTTATAGTAGAATGTATCAAGTATAAAAGTGAGTAACAGTTGGATCTGGGCTGAGTATCTGCTGTGTAATTTTTGAAATGTTACAAGGTAATAAAATACTTGAAAATGTAACGCATGTATGACCCAATTTTAACTCTTTTTCCTTGAAACGCAGTATTTTTCAATTCCAAAGCTGAGGGATCTGCATCATGGCCCAGAAGTGTTACGAAAAATGGCCAGTGTGTTCAGCAGTTGCTTGATGTAGCTGTCTACTTTTGTGCTCTTCTCAGTTTAAGAGAGGAATCAGTTAATTTTCCAACATTAAATATTGCCTGTTCCATACATTGCCACGTATGATTGTGACTGAAGTAGTTTATTCACAGATCTGAACTTATTGTTGCATTTGTTAAAAATACAAGCTATCTCTTCAAACGAGTCCTTTTCTGAAATGAAATCTCAAATGTGTTTGTATGTGAATTTAAGTAAGATTTGTGCAATAAATATAAGTAAGAATTTGAAATCATGGCTAACCACCACAAGTTAACCTTGCAACCTGACATCAGATTTTGTACATTGTTTTTTCTTGCTTATATGTAATGAAAACAGGTCTTTCACAGTCATAGTTTTTTGGTTTTGTTTTTCTGATGTAGAAGCAAAACTGAGCCATGTGATGAACCAAAAGTGATGTTGGTCTTGCTGTCAGAGTAACAACAAAGTAGGAAAGACTTCAGTTGGTGTAATAGGAGTTTATAAATGCAGGATTCAATTGGAAGATAATTTCAGGATTCATTAAAATGTCAGCATGGCAGCCTTGAATGCTGCTGCTGAAATGGAATCATAATAAAATAATAAAATGATTAATGTTGATCTTGTGATTAGCATCAGTTACAGTCATTAAACTGCATAATGAGGAGTGGTAATGGGAGCTCAGGAAATCCTTGTGTAGCTTGGGGAAAAATGTGGCAGTTAGGTGGAAAGTGCCAAGCACTCTGAAGCTGCCTGCTAGTGCATGCATGCCTGATTCTCCTCTGCGTGGCTGGGCTAGGGAAGTGTTCCTTTGCTTGGTGTGCAGGCAGGCAGGGGGATGCTAGGCATCATCTCTTCATGTGGAAGTGGCTGTGTTGGCTAGAATCTCTCTGGCTGCAACCAGGTTCTCACTTGGTTTGTGCTCCATCTACCTGCTGGAAACTGCATGTATGTACAACTGGAAGTGTTCCACTCATTCTATTTTCTGCTTCAGGTTTCTACACTTTTCTAAATATTTGAGAAGAGCATAAATAAAGAGTATCCCATCACTTTTCATACAGAAAGTGTTACCTGGCTCCGTTTATTAAAAGCAAAGAACAAAAAGCAACTGCATCAAAGAAGTGCATTTATGTAGCTGCTCTGATTTCCTCCTTTAGCAGTGGAGAGAATTTAAACAATAGAAGGAAGAGAAATGGGAATTTTTCAGAGCAGGCAACCATTATGTCTTCACTGTTTGCATTCAGTTGTAATCCAAAGGACCAAGCTGATCCTTTAGTAGGAAGAAATAATCTTTTTCCACCCAGAGTCAATAAGCAGCATTTTAGCAGAAATACTTCATTTTAGATATATACTGTCAAAGAAATGTGAATACTATGTAAACTTAATTCTTATTGTTATTAAAATAAATAGTTCTATTAGATGGGTTTGGAAAAACCTATGAAAAAATAAATAAGGTATCTTCTATACTTGTAAGTAAACTAACTGGATTGCATTTTTCTGAGGTTAAAATACAGGTGAAGTGTTAGTTTGCTTTAAATCCTGAGATCCCTAGTCATTGTCCTCTCTTTTCTACTCAGATGCGCAGGCATGGTGTGGGTACACTCATGTGATGCTATGTGATCGCACCAACGATCTTTAGTCACAAGTGCTTGAAGCTCTCACTGACGACATGTCTGGCTCAGACAAATGTGCACTGACTTCACTACTTCCTTACTTGCTCTACAGCCACCTTTGCAAGCTGAACTGCTACTGGGAGGGAGGAATCACTCTTTTTTTCACATAACTACTCAGTGTAAAGAGAACTTGTGGTAGAAATCTAAGAATGTTAGGCACTCACACTTGAAACCACAATGCTTTGTGTGAATCATAGAATCATAGAATCAGCAAGGTTGGAAAAGACCTACAAAATCATTCAGTCCAACCATCCACCTACCACCAATATAACCCCACTAAACCGTGTCTCTCAACACAACACCTAAACGTTCCTTGAACACCTCCAGGGTCAGTGACTCCACCACCTCCCTGGGCAGCCCATTCCAGCGCCTGACCACTCTTTCAGAAAAGAAGTATTTCTTAATGTCCAGCCTGAATCTCCCCTGGCACAACTTGGGGCCATTCTCCCTCGTCCTGTCATTAGCTACAAGAGAGAAGAGGCTGACCGCCAGCTCACTACAACCTCCCTTCAGGTAGTCATAGAGAGCAATAAGGTCACCTCTGAGCTTCCTCTTCTCCAGACTGAACAATCCCAGCTCCCTTAGCCGCTCCTCATAAGGCCTGTGCTCCAGATCCCTCATCAGCTTCGTCGCCCTCCTCTGAACACGCTCCAGGGCCTCAATGTCTTTCTTGCAGTGAGGGGCCCAAAACTGGACACAGTACTCGAGGTGCAGCCACACCAGGGCTGAGTACAGAGGGACAATGACTTCCCTACTCCTACTGGAAACACTGTTTCTGATACAAGCCAGGATGCCATTGGCCTTCTTGGCCACCTGGGCACACTGCTGGCTCATGTTCAGCCGAGCATTGACCAGTACCCCCAGGTCTGTTTCCTCCACGCAGTCTTCCAGCCACTCCACCCCAAACCTGTAGCACTGCCTGGGGTTGTTGTGGCCAAAGTGCAGGACCCGGCACTTGGTCTTGTTGAACCTCATCCCATTGGCTTCAGCCCAGAGATCGAGCCTGTCCAGATCCCTCTGTAGGACCTTGCTATCCCCAAGCAGATCGACACTTTCTGCCAGCTTGGTGTCTGCTGAAAAAGAAATTTGTCCTCTTACAGAAGTAAAAATGCTATATTTCACTTATTCCAATTGTTCATGAGCAATATCTATAGTAGAGGTAGTACTAACTAGTGAGCAGCTGATCGTCTTGAAATACAGTATTTAATGTTATGTATTAGAGGTACAACTTTGTGAAGTCCTCTTCTACCATGACTTGGTGAAGACAGATCCCAAGAAGGTAGATAGTACTCTACTGGTAATCACTTGCCTGCTTTGGTTTCTAGGAATACTGAAGAGCCAGGCCTCCAGCTTGGGCCCCCAGGTTTCTCAGATTAGTGTCAAGCCTTTGGGTTTGGGAGTTCATTACTCATTTTTGCCCACTGTGCCCTTTCTGTCAGGAAGGTGAAGATTATAAAATTTACTGTGAGAACTTTTATCATTCAGAAATGCTTTGGTCAGCCTGAGTGTGTTGTTTGCTCTTGCCATGTTTCAGAGGGCCACATGGATTGCTGTAACAGCCATACCTTTTTCAAGCTGGCGTTGCAACGTCTGCTTTTGCAGTATTATCAGAGAGTGAAAATTAAGAAAAGCTGTAAGTAAAAAAATATATATATTTCCTGCAGTGGATATGTTGCCTGTAGTTGTCAACCAAGTCAGAATAACAATTAGAGTGTGTAATCGGTATTCAGTTATGCTCAGTTTGATCTGTTCTGATTTTTTTAAATTACTGCCTAGATTGAGGGAGATTAATATTATTGTTTAGTTTTAAATGTAGGAAACATAAACATAAACATTTAAACGTGTGCTTAGAAATACACCTGTTTTCAAGTGTTCTACCAGGCTAAGACTGTTTTTCTGAATTGGAGTCCTGAAGATTTCAGCCTTAGGCTGCAAACAGCACTGGTATTTTTGGATTCTGTGTTATTTTTCTGAAAAAAAGAGCACTGTGAAAATAGTTATTTCTCCCAGTTGGTGGAGCGTTATAAATCATTATTATTTTCAACCTTTTGGTTGGGACTATTTTATTTTCACAGCCAGAAGCAGTAAAATAATCAATCATGTAGTAATGCCATGGATAATTATCGTGTTGCTTAGTGTTCTTTGAGCTACTGCAAGTGTGTTCGGAGCCTCTGTTGGTTGTGTGTGAACTGTGATTTTACAGCTGAGGTGGTGAAGAGCTTTAGAATGTATCTATAATTGCTTTTTGTTTTTGCTGTTGTTGATGTACAGAAAAGCTATGTTTATGATGGTTAGTAGACTTTGTTTCATTGTTGGAAAATTAGAAATGACTTTGAAATGCTTTTGTGGTTTAAAAAGTCTCAAATACATTATGTTGTAAATACCATTGAGTACATTGTTTTTTTATTAAACAGAATTATTTTATTGGTATAATTACATCTTAATTTGTTTCCGAGTGTTGCTTTATTTTAGCCTTTCTTTACAAGGAGCAAAGCTAGTACTTTGCAGTGACAGCAGAATTTCTGTGCCATGATGCTCACAAAAAAGGGTTGAAATCTGGAATCTGTGATCAATTCAAAGTGGCGTAAGCTATCAAAGTCATCAAAAAACTCCATCTTGCCTTCTTCTCTGCCCCAGCTTCTTGCTTCTGTGCTGCTTAATTTCCTGTGCTTACTCAAAAAGTCATACAGCTGCACTTGTTACTAACCACATCAAAGAACTAACCTTTACCCATCTCTGCCTCTGGGCAACAGAGCTACAAAACCTTAAGGGATATTTACTGCAGACATGAGATCTGAGTGACCATATATTTTGAAAATCCTGGTAGACACCTGTCTCCATCTTCTGGCATCAAATTCTTTTAGCAATCTTGCCTAAGGTGACTTGGCCAGGACTCTGCAGAAAACCCTAAGAATTGAAAATAGGGTTTGGGTATTCCTTGGTGTAGGCTAGGATGTTGTTTAATGAGCCCCACCATGTTATAAAATAAGAGCAGCTGAATTTTATCTTAACTTTATTTTCGCTCTGAATGTGTAGAATAAACTGTAGTTCAGTGCTTACAATCTCTGGAGCTTTATAGTGTACTGAACTTGGTGACTTTAAATGACTGTCTTACCTTCCATGAGTGCTGTTTTTTTTTTATGGTAAAACATCTGTTAATGAGAGTTCCTATGTGAATGAAATGTGAGTAAATCTTTATCGTCAGTACGTTTCACTGATGTTTCTGAACTCTCATTTTAAGTGGCAAATGCGAGTTTCAGAAGGAAGAATCTAAGTTATTTAACAGTTAGGAATTGTGTAATAAAGGATTGACAGTGCAGTTGAAAATGCAGATGCAATTAATGCAAAATATGCATTAAAATAAACGTATTCATTGAAGTCTATGTCAGAATCCCTGGTAATACTGTTTTAAGTGACTTATCTTCTCACACTGGCTTCGTAGCAGTAGGTAAGATGCCTGGCTGATGACTAGGAAGATAAATTCCAACTTCAGTGTATCTTTTTCTGTATTGGAAGTTCACTATATTGGTAACTGAGAATCATTCATTCTGTACAGTTTATGTTGATGTCCAGCTGATTTCTTTTACTGTGTTTTAAAGTGGCTTGATGGCAGGCTAGTAGGGGTTGTTTTATTAAATGAGGAAGTTCCTCCTGGAACATTGTGAAATGCTGTCTACTCATTTTCTGAAACAGGCAAAGAGTTTATCTTGTGTCAAACTGTGAATGCAAACATTTTTTATGACAGAGGTTAATGTGATATGCAGATTCCTTTTTATGCATTTATCTAACGAAAGAATATCATAGTATAAGATTTTTTTGACTTATTAAGATGTGATTGAGAAATGAAGTCACACTGACCAGAATACAGGTGATTTAATATTTGCATTTAGAATTTTATTTATATTAATATAAAAGTTTCTGTGTGAAACAAATGAAGTACCTGTCATGGACACAGATACTAGACCTCAGATCTGCCTTTTGTCCCCTAATGTAGTTCTCACATTTTGTAGTAGAGCATTTTTCCTGACACTTGTTGACATTAAATCATTTCTGTATAGGTCCTAGGTAAAACTGAAAAAAGCTAAAGAAAGGAAAAATCGTACTACTGGGAAAAGATATTATCTTCAATAAAGCTAATAAATTAGCTTTTAAATTGTGGGAATTCATAACTCAGCTCTGGTTCTTTTGAAAGTTTTCTTGTCTGTGTTTTCTGCTGGCTTTCTGAAGGTTCTGTTACTTTCAGGCTGGAGTTGGCTTTGCACTTACTTAGTGTTGTTTTGGCTCTTGTTACAGCAGAGCAGACATACAAAAGCTTATGCCATTTCCAATTGTCTGATCGTGTGAACTTTTAAAATTACATGCAGCTAATCTCACAGTAATAAAAGAACTTAAGGATGTCTTCAAAAATATGTTTAACTACTTACCATACTATCCAGAAAATAGTCTTTGCAAGCTGATAGCAGGTTGTTATTCTGACTTCACAATCATCTGAGTAGAGCAACTGCAACAAAAACTGCAGATTATTTCTTACACCTTAAGATATTTTTATGTGAAATGGCAGCAGTTAAGTAACCTGTGCTGTGGTGGATCCAATCTGCCATAACGATGAAAGAGGGGCACTGATTTCATGCTACAAACTGCATATTTTATAGATTATTCACCACCCTTTAGAGGTCTGCCAAGCCCACTCTGCAATTGGTTGCCAGGGGCTGCAGATGTTGGAAAAGAGAAATTTCAGTGAAAGGCCTTGATTCAGCAACCTAAGCAACCTGCCTCCTCCAGCCAAAGTAATCAGATTGGCAGCTGAATCAAAGAGTACAGTGGGCCCTTTGTTCGTGAGCTCCAGAGGTAAATAACTGACAGAAGGTCAACGAAGTTTTATGAAGAAAAGAACAGAATATTAGAGGGTATTAGGCCGCAGAGAGAGATTCTGGAAGTTATATGTTATTGAAAGAAAGTTAGAACATGAGTCAAAGGTTACAGTTGTGGGAATCAAAGGCTACGTATTGCCATTTAAATCTGAAATAGTTTCAATAATTTCAGCTACAGGAACAGGATTATTGATGAGCAGAAGGAATGGCTGTATGAAAAATCTGCAGTTGCCCTAGGTGTAACTATGTGCAATTGTTTGTGTAGAATGATTTATTTGTAAGCTTTGGGATTTAGCATAAAATGGTAGAGGGGTGCATATTTTCCTCATAGAACCATTAGACTGGAAAAGATTGTAAAAGGTCTCCTTTCACCCCAAGGAAAAGAAGAATTAACTTTATCTGTGCAGTATCACCTACAATAGGTACTTCCGTAATCTCTCACCCTGGAAAATGTCATTTATGGAGATCTGTGCATTTGGAGAATGCTAGTCCATATCTAATCTCCTTCAGACTAAGCAGTCGTTTTTTCTTTTTGTCGGCCTTGTTTTCCAGACCATTCTTGTGACACTAATTTTAGTATCTCAATTTGATCCACATCCATCTTGAAGATTGATACACAAAACTGGAGAAAACACTCCAGGCCTTTACTAGTGTTGCATAGACTGGAAGGATTAATACTGTTTATATGTCCCAGTATGATATTTGACTTATTTGTAATAACTTGGGATTGTTGATTTACGTTCAATTCTAATCCATTTAAGCTGGTTCAGTGTTGGTTTCTATGCTGCTTGTCACTCATCTCTCTGTTTTATTGAAAATGCTTTAAAATAACCTCTTCGTTCCGTTATTTTTTTAAAAAACTGATGTTGAGCTCATGCCTCTGTAGCTCTCTGGCAATCATTTTTACCCTCTCAAATAAGTAATTGGAAATATTTATGCAATTTCCAGTCCTTTAAGATTTCATCAGTGTTCTACAAGAACTGAAAGAAAATGGTTAACATTGCATGACATTGTATCAGTCAGCTCTCAACTTCTCTAAATTAATCAGGCCCACTCTTTTTGAAAATACCTGACTTTGTTATTCTCTTCCTGTTTGAGGCTGAGGCCCTGGCTTGTCTCTGGTATTAATTGTAATAACTGCCTGCTTGGATCTGGGTTTTTGATGAAGATTAATGCATTGTTTTGATGTCTGTTCATTTTGAATTCTGTTTATTGCAATTACCTATCAAGTACTGAATGATGTTTAAACTCATAACCATTTCAGAAGGAAAAATGCAGCTCTTTTATGATGAATAGTATGCAGCCTGAATTGGTTTTGTGATCCGTCTGGTAATTTAGTATTTTACATGCGTTAGAGCATTCTTGTCTCAGTAATACAGGATCTTTTCTTATGTACTTTATTGGTCATCAGTGCCTGAAGTGAAGCAGTAGAGCTACCTACCCTTCAATCCTTGTCACTAAGCAAGTCTTTCTAATATTTGTCAGGAGAAGGGAATTAACAAAAGGAGGGATAATTATTTACATTCAGCTGGAATGTGTTTTATGTA
Source organism: Numida meleagris (assembly GCF_002078875.1). NCBI lineage: Eukaryota > Metazoa > Chordata > Aves > Galliformes > Numididae > Numida > Numida meleagris. Next base: position 44,439,542 of record NC_034438.1, on the reverse strand, counting down.
TTGCTTGTCTGCTTGCTAAAATTTGCTACATTAAGTCAAAGAAACAGAATATCAACTCGTGTTTTGTACGCCATAAGTACAGAATGCTGACTTTAGATATGGTTTCTGTTTTGGTTTTGAAATTTTCTCTTCATTGAAATAACTTCCTCTGTTGCCCAGAAAAGTTGAGAGGTTATGTCGGTAGATGAACAGTGTAAAAAAAGTACAATTTACAGCATCTGTGTTTTATTTGACAGTGTTGTCCCTGAAAAGAGAAGTATCCCTGAGGATGTGATAGGTGGTGTCAGTGGTTTACGGGCTGGTTATTTCCAGTTCTGTGACTAATGGGGCAAGGGGACCCACAGACCCATGCCCTGGGAAAGGGGAAAGGGGACAAGGGGAAAGAGTAGGGAGACGGGCCTAAAAACAAGATGGCAGCAACGATCTGAGGAGAAACAAACTAATTTACTAAATACGATATCGGAATGCAAGATAACACAATGTAATACAGTATAATTAAAATTGAAGCTAATAAATGAAATCAAATGAGAGAGAGAGTGTCCAAAACCCAAAGACCTTACTCTAATGCTGAAAGCGATATGTCTAGGGAGCAGACACACTGTTGGGCTGAGCAGAAGGAGAAGAGAGGGAGAGAATGTCTTGTGATATGCAAACAGTTTTATCTTTCTGCCTGAGCAGAAAAACAGAAACAGAACAACACAGTCTTCTGAGGTATGTAGTTCTTCTCTCCTGAGAACCAGTTACCCAGAACTGTCCACAATCCACGGAACTGGAGCATTAAATCCCAGTGCACTACATGGTGTTATGATGTGGAATACCGATAAAAATCACAAAACCATGACATTCCACCCCTTATCCCACATCACTGCATCATGCTTAATATATATATATACATACAAACAATAATTAATACACACACGCACATACACATGCATACATATACATACATATATCTGGAATTACTGACTGTACTCACCCAACATCAAATTCCCTTGTGGTACACATTGAACATCCCCATTTCTCTGGATCACCCACCAAGTAGACCCAAGTCCCTGAGCAAAAACAGTTCTGCGGAGAGGTTTGCCCTTTGTAGAAGCTGGAAAGACCCAAACCACTTTTCCCAACATGCTATTTACATAGACCTTATCTCCCTGTACATTATGTACGGAGCTGGATTGGGCAGGACCATCTTGATGGATAGACTGACCAACCAGGTAGTTCATCTTCTTGGCTTGTTTAACTGCAGCACATGTTTCACAGTCATGAATAACTTGTGAAATAGCATCCATAGATAAGTCCACCCTTCAGTCCCTACCCCACTTATATGTTGTATCTCTTCCTTGATGGCCTGAGGTCTCATGGGCCCACTGAGCTACAAATAGTTCACCCTTGTGTTGTCAGCCCAAGTCTATTTGAGCCACCTTAATTTTGGGAGCTCAATCTACTTGATGGTTAATTTGTTGTTCTTCAGTAGCCCTGCTCTTGTGCACATGAGCATCTACATGACACACCTTTACAACCACATTCTTTATTCAGGCAGCAATGTCTTTCCACAGTTCAGCAGCCCAAATAGGTTTACTCCTTCATTGCCAGTTGTTTTGTTCCCACTGCTGTAAGCACCAGCATAAGGCATTTGCCACCATCCATGAGTCAGTATAAAGATAAAGCATTGGCCACCTCTCCTGTTCAGCAGCATCTAAGGCCAGTTGGACAACCTTTACCTCTGCAAATTGTCTTGATTCTCCTTTTCCTTTGGTGGCCTCTGCAGCTTCTTGTGTGGGGCTCCACACAGTAGCTTTCCATCTGCGATGCTTCCCGACAATATGACATGGTCCATCTGTGAACAGGGCCTATTTCTTTTCATTTTCTGGTAATTCAGTGGATGGTGGGGCCTCATCAGCATGTGATACCTCTTCCGCTGGTGATGTTCCCAACTTTTTACCTTCAGGCCAGTCCATGATCACTTCTAAGATTCCTGAACGACGGACGTTCCCCATCCGAGCTTGTTGCGTTATCAACGCAATCCACTAACTCCGAGTGGCATCAGTAGCATGATGGGTGGGGGGAGCCTTTCCCTTAAACATCCAGTTGAGCACTGGCAGTCAGGGTTCTAGGAGGAGCTGCATTTCAGTACCAATTACTTCGGAAGCAGCTCAAAGCCCCTCGTACGTGGCTAAGATCTCCTTCTCAGTTGGAGTGTAGCACTCTTTGGACCCCCTGTACGCTCAACTCCAGAATCCCAGGGGTCGGCCTCGGGTCTCTCCTGAGGCTCTGTACTGGCCTCAGGGCCATGGCATGGGCGATCTCATGTTTAATTTGCTCAAAAGCCTGCTGCTGCTCAGGGCCCCATTTAAAATAATACTTCTTCCACGTCACCTGATAAAGGGGGCTTACAATGAGGTTATCATTTGGAGCATGCATTCTCCAAAAGCCCACTACGCCCCGAAAAGATTGTGTCGCTTTCTTATTAGTGGCTGGAGACATAGCAGTGATTTTGTTGGCCGCATCCATTGGGATGTGATGATCTTCATCTTGCCACTTTATACCTAGGAACTGAATTTCCTGTGCAGGACCTTTCACTTTGTTCTGCTTAATAACAAAACCAGCTTGCAGAAGGATCTGGATTATTCTCTCTCATTTCTTGAAAACTTCCCCTGCTGTATTGCCCCACACAGTAATGTCATCAATGTACTGTAAGTGCTCAGGAGCACTGCCCTGTTCCAGTGCAGTTTGGATCAACTCATGGCAAATGGTTGGGCTGTGTTTCCACCCCTGGGGCAAATTATTTCAGGTATACTGAATGCCCCTCCAGGTGGAAGCAAACTGTGGCCTACATCCTGTGGCCAAAGGAAAGAAGGAAAAGGCATTAGCAATGTCGGTAATGGCATACCATTTGGCTGCTTTGGACTCCAGTTCATACTGGCGTTCTAACATGTCCGGCACAGCAGCACTCAGTGGGGGTGTGACTTCATTCAGGCCATGGTAGTCTACCATCAGCCTCCACTCTCCACTGGCTTTACGCACTGGCCATGTGGGACTGTTAAAAGGTGAGTGAGTTTTTCATGTCACTCCCTGACTCTCTAGTTGACGAATCAACTTATGAATGGGGAGCAAGGAATCCCTGTTGGTGCAGTACTGCCGTCTGTGCACCATTTTTGTAGCAGTCAGTATCTGTTGCTCTTTTACTTGTAGCAACCCCACAAAAGACGGATCTTCTGACAGGCCAGGCAAAACAGACAGCTGCTTAATGTTATCTATGTCTACAGCAGCTATTCCAAAAGCCCATCCCTTTGAGATCCTTGAAATCCCCCTTCTGAGGGAGTCAATACCAAGTATACATGGAGCCCCTGGGCCAGTCGCAATACGGTGTTTTTGCCAGTCTTTACCAGTGAGGCTTATTTTGACCTCTAACATAGTCAACTTCTGGGAACACCCAGTCACCCCAGAAATATAAATTGATTTTGTGCCTTCATGACTCAAGGGCATTGGAGTGCACTGCGCACCAGTGTCCACCAGTACCTTATATTTCTGATGTGCCAGGCCATCAGATACACACAGTCCAATACACTCTATTGTCCCTTTCCCCCCCCCAGCTCTGGGCAGGGCCCCTGTATTTGTTACCTCTGTAATTCTTTTTCTTTGAGCCATGATCAAGGTCCTTATGGCTTTTGCCGTGTCCTGCGGCAACTGGAGCGATCATGTTTTTGGAGGAGTTCACCTTGGTGGTTGATCTGTCTTGTAATTCTTTTACCCGTGCTTGTAGTGCAGGTGTGGGTTTTTTATGCCACGTCTTCATGTCTTCTCCATGCTCACGTAGGTAAATCCAGAAGGCGATATGTGACATGATCTTACTGTTGTCACTTGCTTGAGCAGGAGGATGTCTTCTCTTAATATCTGAGATAGTGGAGGATGCAGGTCAGGAGGAAACCAATTTCATCAGCCCCTTTAGTAGGCTGTTTTGATAATTCTGATCTGTATCCAGGTGTCTCTTTAGGTTCAATGGCTTCATCATGATGAAGCACAGTGGACCATTCCTCCATCAAATCTTCTTGATTTCTCTCTATCTGGTCTTTCCGTTACTTTTGGAATGGCTGAAACATAAGCTTGTAGAGGGGGTAAATGTAGCTTAAAGTCATGAGGTCCAGTAATCAGTTCATTTAAAAAGGGTCTTCTTTGCCCTCTGCCATACATTGCTGCCAGTGTACCAGTTCTGGTACAGTTCTTGTGAATTTCTGCCACATACTTGGTGTACACCTGACTCTCAGGATCATGCTCTTGGTTTGGATTGTCAGGAATGAATGTGGCATCACGTAATATTTCCACCATGGTGCATTCTCTCAAATAGTGGATGCCTTTTTCCACAGTCCTTTTCTTTGTCTCAGGCATCAGATCGTCTTTGAAGGGGTATTTTTCCTTTACAGCTAGTAACCCACTTCCAGAGGGTGAAGGCCTCATCCTGACATCTACTAATACCTCTGTCAGTGGCTGAGTCCTTAGCAATGCTTCCCAGTTGGCGAGCTTCTCTACTATCTAGTAACACACTGTTGGCCCCATTGTCCCAATATCAAAGTAACCAGGTGACATTTGGGTGCCATGAAAAATCTTTTCTCGAACCTTGAATTTCAGTCACTTTTGGAGGTTGGGTAGTAATGGTGACAATGTATTCCTCACCACCTTCTTCTCTTTTAGCCCTCCTTGGCATTGCCAGCCGTGATCTTGTTGAGGGCTCCTCCCATGGAAATAGGGGCCACTCCCTTGGATCTTTTTCCTCTACTTTCTCCTCTTCTCTTGTAGTATCTTGTTCCTCTACTTTCTCCTCCTCTTTCTTCCATTCTAAATGGGATGACATTCGTTTCAATTTCCATCCTCTTACAGGGGCAGCTGACATCGATTCTGGTGCCTCCTGTGATTGATCAGGTTGCTCAGTTTTGATGCTGTTTCTCTCCAGCTCGGCTCCGTGTCTGTCTCGTTCAGTTTGGAGGATGTCTCGTTCAGTTTGGAGGATGTCTTGTTGAGGTTGAAGTTTGACTCCTTCGGTTTGGAGACTGTCTAGTTTGGATTAGAGGGTGTCCCGCTCGGTTTGGAGGGTGATTAGTTTGGATTGGAGGGAGTCTTGCTCAGTTCGGAGGGTGTATCGCTCGTATTGGAAGGTGTCTTGTTCATTTTGGAGATTCTCTCTCTAGGATTTGAGATTCTCCCTCTCGGATTGGAGACATTCCTTCTCAGCTCGGAGACTGTCTTACTCAATCTAGAGATTCTGTTTCTCAGCAAGAAGACTCTCTTTCTGGACCTGGAGATTCTCCCTCTCAGCTCGGACTTTCCTGGAAACTCTCCCTTTTGGCTCACAGACTCTCTTGCTCAATTTCAGAGACTCTCTCCCTCTCAGGGGTAGTATTGAATAAGGCCCAATAAGCATAAGCCAGGCCCCAGCTAATTTGTGCCTCCTCAGATCTGCCTGAGCTGCAACATCCCTGTCTCAAATATCTGCTTAGGTTCTCAGGATCTTGCAAGTGTTCAGGAGTAAAGTTCCATGACATCAGTGATGCTCATCTCTCTGAAGTCTCTCCCAAGTCCCTCCACACTCTCTGCTACTCAGTATTCTCTAGCTTTGGGGAAGGCTTCCTCAAAATATTATAAATGCAAATACTGAGTGAAGTGATGAAGTGTACATTCAGGGAGACTGACAACATGATCATCAGATGGGCATTCAAAAAACACATGAAGGATTCATGAGAGAGACTGGGAGACTGTTTAAAAAGAACAAGTTATGTAAAATTGGCAGTTCCCTGTAGGAACGGTTTTACAAGAGAAAGCAAAATCATTTTTTTCTCTTTACAGAGGTAAGCTAGCAGCACCTAGAAAGTTTACAAATATCTCAGAATGTTGGCAGTCCGCCTGGACTTCAAGGCCTTGTTTACAGAACAGCACCTGCAGTACAGATAAGCTTTTAATGAAGCTCTCAGAGAGTAGAGAGAGTTTTGCTCTAGAAGTACATCTTTTCCCAGCCAAAGTGGACTATGCATTCTCCACCAAAAATGTCAACAGTTTACAGGCTGGTTAGGCCCAGTTCCATGACTAGTTGGGTGGGGGGACCCATGGACCCATGCCCTGGGAAAGGGGAAAGGATAGAGAGATGGGCCTAAAAACAAGATAGCAGCAACAATCTCAGCAGAAACGAACTAATTTACTAAACATGATATTGAAATGCAAAATAACACAATATAATACAATATAATTGGAATTGAAGCTAATAAATGGAATCAAATGGGAGAGAGAGTGTCAAAAAACCAAAGACCAAACAACACAGTCTTCTGGGGTATGTAGTTCTTCTCTTCTGAGAACTAGTTACCCAGAACTGTCCACAATCCACAGAACTGGAGCATTAAATCTTTAACTGCCAGTGCACTACATGATGTTATGATGTGGAATACTGATAACAAAAATCATAAAACCATGAAAGGTGGTCAGTATGGAACACACGTTGCCCCATGCAGAGAATCTCCATTCAGTTTGAGTTCTGGTTATGCTGCAGCCTTGTCATCTTTTTTAAGATGAGAGGACCTCAATAACATGCAACATTCTATTTATAAAAGAATACTATGAACTTATACAGCAGCATAATGATGTTTTCAGTTTTATTCTTTATTCCTTCCCCAGAAATAGCCACTAACTGAATTTGCTCTTCTTACTGCTTTTTAGCACTGAGCTCAATTTTGATGGAACTAGCAATTCTGAGACCAAGATATTGTGCCTCAGCTGTCACGGTTAGCTCTGAACAAACCTTGTACTGAGAAAGAGCTTTACCTATGTTCATTACTTTTCATTTCTCATTGTTTTTCATACCCATGTCTGTCATTCTTTTATATTCCCTGTCTGCTTCCCTTTCTTTTCTGGCATTCAATATTATTATGATTGCCGTGTACACTTTAGGCATTTCTTTTCTATCTTTGTGGATATTCACCCATCTTGGCAGCAGCAGGACATGGAAAAATGCCAGGAAAAAATAAGGAAAGTAGAAGGAAGAAAAGTAAAATGAGAGACCCAGATTGGAATATTAAATAAATGAAATGGGAAAAAGGAGATAAGTTAGTAATTGTAAAAATACAAACCTGATGTATATGTCTGTGGAAAATTGGTGATAGTATGTGATAAGAAATATGCCTGCTGTAAAGTGAGGAGAGTTAAGGAAAAATGACTGCAAGGATTATTATCTGTTGAGGAAAGTACAGTGGATTCACTCCTAGAAGGAAAATTGTAATAAGTTAGGAATTTAAATTCAGGAAACATTGAGACTATTCAACAGTTATGCATAGTCTTTTTCCTTGGAGAGGTTCTTGACTATAGGATTCTTTTATTCTGTTTAATTCAAGGTGAAGACCTTTTATTTAATTGTAGTATCTTGTTCATTGTCTGAACTAGAAGAATTTCTAGTGTAAAAAAATTATTTTTTCATACTTATAATAACTATGGCATCTTACCTTATGATTTAGTAAATTCAAGCTTAAGCTTGAGAATTCAGAATAAATACGGTCTACGTGGAACTTTGCAAATTGCATAAAATATAAATGTTTCTTTCATAAAAGCAACAATTTAAGTGACAGATCTGTTTTTTATTTATGATTTATTGAGCAGATAAAGGATTTTCAATTTTAACATTGCTTAGTCATGGAGACTTTGTTTGTAGGTGTTGTCTATGGTTTGTAATTATTCTCTCTTAAAGCACGTCTGCAGATAAAAGTCTTTGCCAGACATAAACTTGCCAAGCATGAGAATTAATCACTCAAAACTATTACTGAAACATTTTCAAACTGCCAAATGCTTTTTTCTCTTTCTATCTTTGTTTTTTAAAACTTTTCGTAACAAAGAGATATGAGTCTGGGAAGGAGGGAAAAGAGAGAAAGGAATTTCTGTTCTAATGTCTGAGTTAATGTTTTTCCTGTTATGCATCTTACTAATTGACTGAAGAAATGGAAACAAGTATTTTAAAGTTGAATACAAAGCATTAAAGGAAAAGTGGCTCTTGAATCTTGGGCATCTGTGAGTCTGGAAGACTGAGAATAAAGTAATAAAGTGTGCCTAAGAATTGACTTCTACAAATAATTTTTCATCCTATGAATACTGGTGGGTTATGACCACCCGAAGTAGCCAAGTGGAGGCATTTTTCTTACTCTTCTTTTTACTCCACAGCGTGGTCTTCCCCCTAACTGGTCAATGTTGACGTTCTGTTCTAAACTCCTTGTGATACTTAAGGGAGGCCAAGCAGAAACAAAGGAGGCAAACTTCCTTCAGTATTCCTTGGTAAAAACAAGAGGTGATATATCTCTGCTGAAGTTTGACATAAGCACTCGTGTCATACCTCCATCAATTCAGAACACAAACGCAAAGGAACATGGAATTATTGTCTGCCGTCTTCAAGAACTCCCAGCAGACCAACTTTGTTTCTGTCTGCTTAGATATATAATGGAATCACAGAATCGTAGAATGTCTTGGGTTGGAGGGACCATAAAGGCCACCCAGTTTCAACTCCCTGTTGTGAGCAGAACTGCCACCCACCAGATCAGGCTGATCAGGGCCTGGATTCAATTCATAAAAACTTTTTTTTTTTGCCTAGGTGAAATGGAAATTCCAGATTCGAATGACCCCTTAGGCCATGTGGATGGACTTGAGAGACCAATTCCTACTCCCAAAGGTAAAATTAAGTTCAATTTTCCTCCCAAATATAATCATTCTTTATTAAGCACCAGCAAAATCGTGTCATTATATGTTCATTTGTCTGTATATAAATATCTGTACGAAAGGCAGTCTTGTGTGACTCCATTGTTCTAAGCAAGGATAGGAAAATCAGTAGAAATTAATTTTAAGTGTGTTTTTAAGACTTGCACTGAGAGATTATATAAATCATCAAACACGTATTGCTGTCATTACCTTCCTACGATACTGTCCATCAGGATGGAGCCACCACTATCCATCATATTTAAAAGGTCATGGCAGTCTGGTGAAGTTCCCACCAACTGGAAGAAGGGAAACATAACCCCCATTTTCAAGAAGGGAAAAAAAGAAGATCCAGGGAACTATAGGCCAGTCAGTCTCACTTCTGTGCCTGGCAAGATCATGGAGCAGATCCTCCAGGAGGCTCTACTAAGGTACATGGAAAATAAAGATGAGGTGATTGATGGTAACCAACTTGGCTTCATCAAAGGCAAGTCATGCCTGACAAACCTGTTGGCCTTTTATGATGGAGTTACAGTGTCGGTGCATAAAGGAAGAGCCACTGACATCATCTGCCTGGACTTGTGCAAAACACTTCACACTGTCCCACATGGCATCCTGGTCACCAAATTGGAGAAAAATGGATTTAATGGATGGACCAGTCACTGGATAAGGAATTGGCTGGATGGTCGCAGTCAGAGGGTTCCGGTCAACGGCTCCATGTCCAAGTGAAGACTGGTGACAAGTGGCATTCCTCAGTGGGACTGGTGTTATTTAACATCTTTGTAGGTGACATGGATAGTAGGATCAAGTGCACCCTCAGCATGTTTGCAGATGACATCAAGCTGAGTGGTGCAGTTGACACGCTAGAGGTAAGGGATGCCATACAGAGGGACCTGGACGGGCTTGAGAGGTGGGTCCATGCCAACCTCATGAAGCTCAACAAGCCCTCATGCAAGGTCCTGCACCTGGGTGGGGGCAGTCTCAAACACATACAGGCTGGGCAGAGAATGGCTTGAGAGAAGGCCGGAGGAGAAGGATTTGGGGGTGTTGATTGATAGAAGATTCAACATGAGCCAGTAATGTGCACTTACAGCCCAGAAGGCCAACTGTATCCTGGGTTGCATCAAGAGAGGCATGACCAGCAGGTTGAGGGAGGTGATCCTGCCCCTCTACTCTGTGCTGGTGAGACCCCACCTGGAGTACTGCATCCAGTTCTGGAGCCCCCCAGAACAAGAAGGACATAGAATTGCTGGAGCAGGTCCAGAGGAAGGCCACAAAGATGAACAGAGGGCTAGAGCATCTCTCTCATTTTTTAATGAGCTGGGGCTCTTCAGCCTGGAGAAGAGAAGGCTGCAAGGTGATCTGATAGCTGCCTAGAGAGAAGCTATAGGAAAGAAGGGGACAGACACTTTAGGAGGGTGTGTGGCAATAGAACAAGGTGAAATGGCTTCAAGCTCAGGGAGGGTAGGTTTAGGTTAGATATTAGGAATAAGTCTTATCCAGTGAGGGTGGTGAGGCACTGGAACAGTTTACAAAGTGTTGTGGTTGATGCCCCATCCCTGGAGACTTTCAAGGCAAGGCTGGATAAGGCCTTGGGCAACTTGGTCTAGGTGTGGTGTCCCTGTTCATTGCTGGGGAGCTGGACTAGATGGCCCTCAGAGGTCCCTTCCAACTCTAAGGATTCTATGATTCTATGATTCTATTGTATCATTAATGAAGATGTTAAAGAGGACTGAGTCTAGTACTTACTCTCTGAGTACTTCACTAGTGACTAGTCTCCAACCAGACTTCATGCCACTCATCACCACCCTCTGGACTCAGGCATTCAAATGGTTCTTGATCTACCTCAGTCTCTACCCATCCAGCCCCTACATCAACAGCTTGTCTATGATGATCTTATTAGAGACAATGTCAAAGGCCTTACTGAATTCCATGAAGACTATGTCCACTGCTCTCATCTACCAGGGTAGTCTTCTCATCATAGAAGTTTATCAAGTTGGCCAAGCATTACTTCCCCTTAGTGAATCTATGCTGCTTTCCCATAGAATCTCAGAATCATAGAATTGCTCAGGTTGGAAAAGACCTCAAAGATCAGCAAGTCCAACCAACAGCCTGACCATACTACCCTAGCTCTAACAACCCACTACTAAATCATGTCCCTGAGCACCACATCCAGATGGTTTTTAAACACATTCAGGGATGGTGACTCAACCACCTCCCTGGGGAGCCTGTTCCAGTGCTTAACAACCCCTTCTGTAAAGAAGTTTTTCCTAATATCCAACCTAAACCTCCCCTGGTGCAACTTGAGTCCATTTCCCCTTGTCCTGTCACCTGTCACCAGTGAGAAGAGATCAGCCCTGCTCTCACTGCAATCACCTTTCAGGTATCTGAAAAGAGCAATAAGGTCTCCGCTCAGCCTCCTCTTCCCCATAGTAAACAGCCCCAGTTCCTTCAGTCACTGCTTGTAGGGCATATTCTCCAAGCCCTTCATAAGCCTTGTTGCCCTTCTTTGGTCCTGCTCCAGCACCTCAATTTCCTTTCTGTAGGAAAAGGTGCATTGAGGTGCCCAAAACTGAGCACAGAACTCAAGGTGGGGCCTCACTAGCACCGAGTACAAGGGCAGGATTACTTCCCTAGTCCTGCTCACCTCATCATTCCTGATCCAAGCCAGGATGCCATTGGCCTTCTTGGCCACCTGGACACACTGCTGGCTCATATTCAGCCGACTGTCCATCAGTACACCAAGGTCCCTTTCTGTCAGGCAGCTTTCAAGCCACTTCTCCCCTAGCCTGTAGGGTTGCCTGGGGTTGTTGTGACCAAATTGCAGGACCCGACACTTGGCCCTGTTGAAACTCATACAGTTTACCTTGGCCCATCAATCAAGTCTATGCAGGTCCCTCTGTACTGCCTTTCTACCCTCTGGCAGATCAACACTCCCTTCCCAGCTTGGTGTTGTCTGAAAACTTACTGAGGGTGCACCTAATCCCTTCATCAAGATCATTGATAAAGATGTTGAATAGGAGCGGTCCCAGTACCAAGCCCTGGGGGACGCCGCTTGTGACTGGCTGCCAACTGGACCACTACACTTTGGGCCTGGCCGTCCAGCCAGTGTTGCACCCAGCAGAGCATGTGCTCATCCAAATGATGGGCAGTCAGCTTCTCCATGAGGATACTGTGGGGGACAGTGTCAAAGGCTTTACTAAAGTCCAGATAGACAACATCAATAGCCTTACCTTCATCCACTAAGCGGGTCACCTTGTCATAGAACGAAATCAGGTTTGTCAAGCAGGATCTACCATTCATGAACCCATGCTGACTGGGCCTGATCCCCTGGTTGTCCTTGAATTGATTTGTGACGGGTCCCAAGATTATCCATTCCATGACCTTCCCTGGCACCAAGGTGAGACTGATAGGTCTGTAGCTACCAGGATCATCTTTCCGGCCCTTTTTGAAGATGGGTGTCATATTTGCGAGTCTCCAGTCCACTGGGACATCTCCGGTTAGCCAGGACTGTTGAAGGATGATGGAGAGTGGCCTGGCAACCACATCCACCAACTCCCTCAGCACTCTAGGGTGCAATCCATGTGGCCCCATGGACTTGTGAGCGTCCAGCTTTCGGAGGAGGTCCAAAACCATCTTATCATGGATTATGCAGGGCCTATTCTGTTCCCCATTCCTATCTACCAGTGCAAGGAGCTGTATGCCCCCAGAGCAACTAGTCCTACATTAAAGACTGAGGCAAAGAAGGCATTAAGTACCTTAGCCTTATCCTGATCCTTGGTCACTGTGTTGCCATCTGCATCCACCAAGGGTTGGAGATTCTCCCTACCCCTCCTCTTACTGTTGATGTATTTATGGAAATATTTATTGTCTTTCACCTAGTGGCCATGTTCAGTTCTAGCTGGGCTTTAGCCTTTCTAATTTTCTCCCTGCATAGCTTCAGTACGTATTTGTAATCCTCGTAAGTTGCTTGCACCCTCTTCCAAAGACCATAAACTTTCCTTTTGTTCCTGAGTTCCAGCTGAAGGTCTCTGTTCAGCCAGACTGGTCTCCTTCCCCATCAGCTCATCTTCCATGACTTGAAGATGGTCAACTCCTGCACCTTTGAAATTACTTACTTGAAGTATTCCCAGCCTTCCTGGGCTCCCATGCCCTCCAGAACTACCTCTGAAGGGACTCTCTCAAGCATGGTCTGAAAGAGGCCAAAGTCTGCCCTCCAGAAGTCCAAGGTGGCAGTTCTACTGACTGTCCTCTGTGGCTCAACAAGGATCAAGAAATCTATCATTTCGTGAGCGCTTTGCCCCAGACAGCCTCCAACCTTTACATCCCCCACAAGACCTTCCCTGTTAACAAACAGCAGGTCCAGGATTTTGCTTCCCCTTGTTGGCTCCTTTACCAGCTGTGTCAGGAAGTTATCTCCCACATGCTCTAGGAACCTCCGGGACTGTTCTGTTTCTGCTATACTATAATTCCAGCAGATGTCTGGGAAGTTGAAGTCCCCCATGAGAACAAGGTGTAGAGACCTCGAGATCTCACCCAGCTGTCTGTTAAGTATCTTAGCCACCTCTTCATCCTGGTTGGGTGGCCTGTAGCAGACCCTCATGATTATGTTAGTCTTATTGGCCTTCGCTTTTATTCTGACCAATAAGTTCTCAACCCTATCATCACTATCATTAATTTCCATACATTTGCATTCTTTCTTAACATACAGGGCCACACCACCACCTTTCCTGCCTATCTCTCTTGAAATGTTGGTAGCCATTGATCATAGCACACCAGCTGTGTGAGTCATGCCACCACATTTCTGTGATAGCTACCACGTCATAGTTTTTTGACAGCACAATGGCCTCCAGCTCCTCCTGTTTGTTACCCATGCTGTGTGCATTAGTATAAATGATGATTTTCATGTATTTCTTGCGACTGGAGAATGTTTTCCAGGATTAGCTACTCCATCACCTTTCTAGAAATTGAAGTGAGTCTGACTTACCCATAGTTCCCTGGGTCTTTCTTCATCCCTTCTTGAAGGTAGGAATGACATTTGCTTTCCTCCAGTGTTTAGAAACTGGTCTCACAACGACATCTGCCAGCATCCCATCAGGACTCATGGACTTAAGTATTTCCAGTTTGCTTAAGTATTCCCTAATTTGAATCTGATCCTCTTCCACCAAGGATACCTCTTCCTTGCTCTAGCCTTCCAAGTTAGTCTCTGGGAGCTGGGATTCTTGAAGTCAGGTCTTGCTGGTAAAGGCTGAGTCAAAGAAGATGTTCAGTACCTTGGCCTTTTCCCTGTCCTGTGTAACTTCTGCCATCTTGTTTAGCAATCCTTCTTTTGTCACCAACATACTTACAGAAGCCCTTCTTGCTGTTCTTTTTCTAAATATAGGTCAACCATTTTACTTAGAAAAATGACAGATATTCTTGTTAGCATGAAGAGCTCAAACTGCTTTCTCCCTTACCATCAGTAGTTTCAGCAAGGTGAGAATGTCTTGAAATCTGCAAAGCTTTGACTTCCCGGCCAGATGTTCTTCTCAGAATTTATTCAGAATGCTTAAATTTTGGAAAGACCTTGGAATACAGTCACTGCTGTCATAGATAGCCCGTGTGAAATTATTTTTTGTATTGTACCTAATCTGAAATTTTAATTTCTTATCTTGACTGTGCTTATTGGAAGATTTTTCAAAAGCTTCTATTAATCTTCCATTAATTTATATTCTTAGTTGGATAGAAAAATCTCATATTTATTTTTGCATTTCTCTAATCATGTTCCTGCTGATATCCCACATTTCACTGATGTTGAACACTCTCTCGCTCGCATTTATGAGGAAGACTCAGTACACTCAATACCAGTGTTTTTCTGCATGATGAAGCTCCCAGATATATTTAGAGGATTAAACTTAGTCTTCCATTATTTGAATAAATTTCCATAACAATTCTTCCTGTTAGCAACATTGTATACAATTTTTTTAATCTACTTCACACTCAAGTACCCATTACTTTTAATGGGAAAAAGACCATGTTGATCTGCAGTTGCAACTGCCAAATTTGTTTAGCTAGTAATTTAGTTCCATTCTACTGTTCCATTATGTCTGAATTTATAAGGGTGTAGACATAAAAGAAAAAGATTCTTTCATGTGACAGTACTTGGTTAAATTTTTACCCCAGAAGGAATTACATTTATTTCCTTATTTTTTTTTTCCTAACCCCATAGGCAATACCTGTCTGAAGAAGTAATTAATCACATCTCAAATGTTTCTACGTCATAAGGATTTTGTATTTCCTCCAGGAAAAAAGAGAGAGAGAGGGATAGAGAGAGAACCTTGTTCATATATGACTCATTGGTATAGAATCAGTTGCTAGTTTCCAGCATGCCTCGTCTGGAAATGGCCTTATTTTATTCCTCTTTTATTTTTGTGGCTACAAAATTCTCCAAAGAAGCAAAAATTGAACATTTTTTTTCTTCAGTTCAAATGTTAACCCGTGCTTCTATATTGTAGTAACTCAGCAGTTTCTATTTCAAAAAATCATTGGAGATTTATTTCAGAGTTTTTGTGTACCGTGTGAAAATTAGAAAGAATCCTTCAGTTCTTCTACCACACTGACCTTCTTTTCCACATTGAAGAATGTTTTGTTATTCTAATTTGATCTTATATTCATGTTTTTAAATTTTCTGATGGTAGAGTTGACACAAAATCTCTCTGAAAATAATAGTAAATAATAATAGTAAATAAGATTCAATAGTGCCATATGTTAGATCTGCTTTGGAAGAACTAAGTGTATAAGCCAGTTTTTCCTCCAAATCCTTGAGAAATCCTGAAAAATGGTTCTATCTCCAAAGAAGTAACCAGGTTAAGCAATATATCATTAATAATATATTATTTTTAAAATTTTTAAGTCTGTTTCTACAAGTGTAACTGGTCTTCTGAAAGTTGATAGGATAGGACCATGACTCAGCCATGGCTTTGAGGAGAATTAACACTCTTGTTTCCTTTAAGTGAATGTCTGAACTGCTGCCAAATGAGCACTGCCTCTGAGCAGAACAGTGTGCTTTTGCTCACTGTTAGATACATTAGAATGAAATGAAAAGACATGAAAACAATTTGAAAACAAATGTCCACCCAGTTCAATGTATTCTTGTGAAGACAGTCCCTTCCTCATATATTGATTTCACTTAATTGACTCTTATTGGCTTTCTGTGCTGTACTAAAAATTCTTTTCCCCACCCTCCTCTGAGACGGAACCATGTCATTTGAGTGCTTCTCTCTGGAGACACCTATGCTTGCTTCTTGCAGTTGTTACACTGTTCTTTGCCCACCTTTCTGTATTCATGCATCTCTTTCTGATGGTGATCCTGAGGAAGGAGAGAGTTGCCTCTCCTGCAGCAGCAGAGAGTAGACCAGGACAAGTCCAAAAGAGAGCTTTCCTTTTTGAAGGCACAGAGGAGAAAATGAAGTTCATTAGTTTGTGATTAACAGATGATATGTCCATTGTGTTACAGTTGGAAAACAGCTTTTTGTTTGATGATGAGAGTTGTTGGTGTGTGTTGACATAGAACATGAAGGAAGGGCTCACTGTGTGTGATCTATTAAGTGTTACCGAACTCTGGCGACCCTTTTCGTATTACCCTTGCACGCAGAGAACCAAAACCCGGTCCTGACCAGCTGCTGCACAAAGCACATCAGTATGATGAGCAGCAAAATGGCGTTTATTGGTAAAAGCTACAGAACTATATAGTATTTCTTATCTTTTACTAGACTGTTCCAGAAGCTCACGCGGGCTCCTGGCCAATCATATTGAATCTCCCGCTTCTAACCACTTACTTCCAAAAGGCCATATATGGGGTAGTTATACACCTTGTTATGAAAACAAAGTACAGCCTCTCCTGTAGGCCAACCAATAGCAAGCGAATGGGGAAGGGTCTTCCGCGTTACAGCCTGAGTGCTCCGTTATTCGCCTAATACACAACAATTAAGGCAAGTCTGGGGAGGTTATTGCAGAATAAAACACTAGCTCTCCATGCACAGATGACCTGTAGGTAAAACTTTACATCATAAATAATGTCTAGTGGTGGGAGTACCGGAGCAATTCACTTTAATGGTTAAATAAATGTATGAGTAAGGGCAACTTTGCAGCAGTGGAGATACTGAGTGAGGTGAGCTGCTCCAGGAGACAAGATGCCTCAAATCTCTGGTCTTTATCCTGGTCTCTGCACAATTCTGTCTGCAAATTTGTTTTGGGGCATTTACCTGTATGATAAATCCCAGCTATGATTGGACTATCTTGGTTGCTTTGATTTTGACATGGAGCAACATATCAGGAATTTCTCATCTATATCATGAAAGCAGCAATTTTTCATTTACAACTGATAACCCTCTAGGCAGTCTGTACCCCATCTGCACTGCGTTATACCCTGAAGATCTGCTCCTAAATGGCCAGTAGCCAAGGGCTGGAGACAGCTGCCTCTTCACAGTTTCCTCCGAGGGTTCAGAAAGCAAGAAAACAACACTGTTCCACCAAGTAGGATAGGACAGCTGGGGTAAGTAAGTACTAGGCTTCAGCCCAGTATGAGAAAATACTACTCAAAAATAGGTTTTCCTCTGCAAATAAGAGAGCGTAATCCCACTCATTTTAAGTGGGGGACAATGTTGAAATTGTGGAAATATTTCAGTGGCAATTCCAGTTCATTACTGTATTGGCTGTAATTTGTTCTAAAGTACTTCCGAAGTACCTAGCTGCGTGTCTAAAATGTATGTGATACAAATCACTTTATTTTACATGTTTATGGCTGTATTTTTGGATATTGAGATCATATAGAGTAAGGAAAATGGGGTGCAAATAATGAGATTAAACTGGGCTGAAAAGGTATAAATTCATCTGGAAACATATGGCAATGTATAGCTCAGTGTAGTCTCCTTAACTACTCATTTATTTTGGGAGAGATGCCAACATCTCATACGTTTCCTAATCTGGCTCCAACATATTGTTGTAAATTGCTCATCTTTGTACTGTCATAGAATCATAGAATCATAGAATGGCTTGGGTTGAAAAGGACCTCAAAGATCATCGAGTCTCAACCCCCCTGCCAAGCGCAGGATCGCCAACCACTAGACCAGGCTGCCCAGAGCCATGTCCAGTCTGGCCTTGAATGCCTCCAGGGACGGGGCATCCACAACCTCCCTGGGCAACCTGTTCCAGTGCGTTACCACCCTCTGTGTGAAAAACTTCCTCCTAATATCTAACCTAAATCTCCCCTGTCTCAGTTTGAAAGCATTCCCCCTTGTCCTATCGCTATCCACCCTCACAAACAATCGATCCCCCTCCTGTTTATACTCTCCCTTCAAGTATTGGAAGGCCACAATGAGGTCTCCACGGAGCCTTCTCTTCTCCAAACTAAACAAGCCCAGTTCCCTCAACCTTTCCTCATAGGAGAGGTGCTCCAGCCCTCTGATCATCTTAGTGGCCCTCCTCTGCACTCGTTCCAAGAGCTCCACGTCCTTCTTGTGCTGGGGGCACCAGGCCTGGATGCAGTACTCCAGATGGGGCCTCACAAGAGTGGAGTGGAGGGGGACAACCACCTCCCTCTCCCTGCTGGTCACTCCTCTTTTAATGCCTGTCAGCGCACACTGCTGGCTCATGTCCAGCTTCTCGTCCACCAGGACCCCCAAGTCCCTCTCCGCAGGGCTGCTCTCGAGGAGTTCTTCCCCCAGTTTGTATAAATACCTGGGATTTCCCCAGCCCAAGTGCAGCACCCTGCACTTGGCCTTGTTGAACCTCATTAGGTTCTCATGGGCCCACTTCTCCAGCCTGTCCAGGTCCCTCTGGATGGCTTCCCTTCCTTCCAATGTATCGACTGCACCGCTCAGCTTGGTGTCATCTGCAAACTTGCTGGGTGTGCACTCGATGCCATCGTCTATGTCATTGATAAAGATGTTGAAGAGCACCGGTCCCAGGACTGAGCCTTGGGGGACACCACTCATGACCGGCCTCCACCCTGTCACAGAACCATTTATCACAACCCTTTGGCTGCAGCCAGCCAACCAGTTCTTAATCCATCAAACAGTCCATCCTTCAAATCCATACCTCTTCAATTTGGAGAGAAGGATGTGATGAGGGACCCTGTCAAAGGCTTTGGAGAAGTCCAAGTAGATGACATCCATCGCCCTCCTCCCATCCACCGATGCCGTAACTTCATCATAGAAGGCCACCAGATTGGTCAGGCAAGATCTGCCCTTGGTGAAGCCATGCTGGCTCCTCCTTGTCACGTATGTGCCTTAACATGTCTTCTAGGAGGATCTGCTCCATGATCTTCCCAGACACAGAGGTGAGGCTCACCGGCCTGTAGTTCTCCGGGTCATCCTTTCTCCCTTTCTTAAAAATGAGAGTAATGTTTCCCTTTCTCCAGTCACCGGGGACTTCACCGGACAGCCATGATTTTTCAAATATGATGGAGAGCGGCTCGGCAACCACATCAGCCATCTCTCTCAGAACCCTAGGGTGGATGTCATCTGGCCCCATGGACTTCCACACATTCAGTTTCAAGAGGAGGTCTCGAACTTGTTCCACTGTTACAGTGGGGCAAAATCCGCTCCTCTCACCCACACCTCGAGGTTCAGGGTCCTGGCAGACACGGGGAGCCTGACCACTAGTGAAGACCGAGGCAAAGCACTTACTGAGCACCTCAGCTTTTTCTACGTCTGAGGAAGCCAATTCTCCATCCTCATTTACCAGAGGGGGAACACTCTCCTTGACTTGTCTTCTCTTGCCTATGTACCTGTAGAACCCCTTCTTGTTATCTTTCACATCCCTTGCGAAGTTCAGCTCTACCTGCGCCTTGGCTTTCCTGATCCTATCTCTACACATGCGGACAACAGCCCTATATTCCTCCCAGGCTACACAACCCTGCTTCCTCTTCCTGTACATTTCCCTCTTTTCCCTCAGTTTAAGCCGCGGGTCCTTGCTCAGCCATGCCGGTCGCCCGCCTCCTCTGCTCGATTTCTTTTGCTGGGGAATGGAGAGCTCTTGCGCTCTCAGGAGGGTGTCCTTAAAGAGCTGCCAGCTCTGTTCTGTTCCTATGCCCTTAAGGACAGTTTCCCAGGGGATCCCACCCAGCAGTTCCTTGAGCAGCTGGAATTTTGCTCTCCTGAAGTTCAGGGTCCTGACTCTGCTTTCTGCCAGGCCTACCTTCCTCAAGATCACAAACTCCACCAGGGCATGATCACTACAGCCCAGGCTGCCTCCAATCTTAATCCCTGTAATGCTCTCCTCCACGTTGGCGAGCACCAGGTCCAGTAAGGCTTCACCTTGGGTCGGTCCGTCTAATACCTGGACAAGGAAGTTATCCTCAACAGACTCCAGGAATCTGCTGGACTGTCTGCCGCCGGCCTTGCCACTATCCCAGCAGATATGCGGGTGGTTGAAATCCCCCATCAGGACAAGAGCCCGCGAACGCGACACCTCCTGCAGCTGGAGCAAGAAGGCCTCGTCCACAGGCTCCTCCTGATCAGGTGGCCTGTAACAGACCCCAACCACTAGATCTCCTTTACTGGACCGATCGCTGATTTTAACCCATAAGCTCTCAACCTGGTCATGGCTGTTACTCAGACACAGCTCTTCACAGCTCTTCACAATCTATCCACTTCCTAACGTAGAGGGCAACTCCCCCTCCCTTCCTGCCCTGTCTGTCCCTTCTGAAGAGTCTGTAGCCCTCAATCAGAGTATTCCAATCGTGGGATTCGTCCCACCATGTTTCCGTGATAGCAACCAGATCATAATTTTCCAAGCACATCACGGTTTCCAGTTCCTCCTGCTTATTTCCCATGCTGCGTGCATTAGTGTAAAGGCACTTCAGCTGGG
>NC_034438.1:44406397-44418122 GCF_002078875.1 Numida meleagris | reverse complement strand
ATGTTAGGGGTAGTCCTGCTGGGCTTTGGAGACACCTCCAAGTGGGGAGAACCATCATCTCCACCACTGTCCAGCTGTTCCTGCAGAGCACTGTACCTGTTCTGCAGGGGCAGCTGAGGAAGGAGGGGAATCACCGGGCGGGTGCGCCTGCACCGCCGAGCAGGGACCTTTTACCATTGCACCCTGCCCCCCAGTTCATCACCGTTGTTAGGTGGGGGAGAGGACAGGGGGATCACTGCAGCAGGAACACTGCCTGCCTGCTGGTTCACCCCTGTTACCTGTTTGCAAGGCGGTAGGGGGTGGCATGCTTCGTGCAGGGCTGCAGCTGTCATCAAAGGACAAACAACTGAGAAGACTGCTTTGTATTTAGGAAAAAGATCTGTGCAAGAAATCAAGAGCCTTAGGCTTCTCCATCCCCTTTGAGCTAAGACTTGCTTCTCAGTGTATTTCCAGTCCTGATCTGCATGTGGAAGGAACCACTTTACTGGATTCCAGCCATCCACTGAGGTGTGATGGTGTGATACATGTCCCCTGAACTCTTCCACTTTTAGTAGTATTGCTGTATATATCTCTGGAAATAAATTCTCTGTATTTCAGCAACTTTCATCTTTGTTTTCCTTCAGTGTTCTGATATTATTTAAACCCAGAACATTTCGCAACTGTTTCATATTCTTCATAGATTACCTGTCAATTCTGTGAATACTTTATATTTATTACTGTATTCACAACACAGTAACTTTGAAAGTGGTGTCATCATCCTCGAGTTGTTCGTTATACTTCTAAATTTAGAGCATTGTTAATGTTGTTATTATGTAAGCTAAAGTATGTGGTTTTTTTTTTCCTGAAAAATTATGTCTATCTTATCAGAGATGGTGAATTAGAACCAAATGAAAATTTGAGTTACTTTAAAAAAAGAATGTGTTGGAAATACATAAAATTTTATTAATGTTCAAAATAAAATACCATCATGGAGGGCTGCTGAAAAAGTTGCACTGCGAAAGCTTAAGTTCTTTTAATTTTAAAAAGAGCTGAGAGTTAAATGAAGACAAACATGAAAATGGTGAAGAGGCAGAAATAAAGGAAAAGCAACTGGCTGAAGGAATGAAAATGCCATGTTTCTTTTTAAGCAAATGATAATATATATATTTCTAATGGTTTTGAAAACTGATGAGTCTGAGGAAATTAATCCAAAGAGTGTTCTGTATTTATGCAGTTTTGCAGGAAAAAAAAATCTTTTCTCGATTTTTTTCTTCTTGTATCTAGAGAATTATGGCTCAGATTTTCCATTATTTCTGTCAGTAATTGGACATTCTGTGAATTTGGGCAAGACACTTAAGCTCTCCTTTCTTTAGTTTCCACGTTTGGAAAATAATGTTAATAGTACTTTTCCATGTCATGAGACTCAACTGGATTGAGAATTTCTGAAGTAAGAAATTACAAATTGTTAGTAATTGCTACTCATAGAGATGATCATGAAGCTAGTTTCAAAATTAGTAATGCCTGATTGTTTTGTAAATCAATGTAGGGAGAAGGAAAAATGGCAATTAACAAAAAATAGAACTCAGAACTCTAATCAAAATTCTCTAAGCCAGAACCTGATCCAAAATATCTAAAGATATTTAGAAGTTGGTTTTAGAACCAACTTCAAAATCTCAGCTAAGATCTTAAAATAACAGAAGCAGAATGATCATTTTGTGTTGTCTTTATGACAAGCACAGCACATATGGTTTAAGACAAGACAATAACTTTGACATTCGAGTGCCAGAATAATATAAATAAAATGTAGAAAAATAGCGTGCATGTGGGGTCTCTGTGATAATTGTATCCTTTCATTCTTTATGTTTTTAGCTTAATGTTTGTTTTTGTTCATCTGACAGTGACTTGACGTCCTTATCATATGTGGGAAAAGTTTATATTCTTGCCAAAATGGGAAAAAAAGTCCTGTCATCTAAATTTAGATTTGCTGTGGGATTCTGCTTGATATATTTCTGTCAAATTTGTTTCCTTTTAAAATATGAAGGACTGCCAACCAAACAAAAGCATTTCAAAATATGAAAGAGTTTTCCAGCATTCATGTCAGTTGTTCCCCTAAGCTACTTTATTCATAGGATATATACAGTAAGACAGTATAGCGCAGTATGTAAGTGAAGCCGTATTATTCTCTCATAGCTTCTTGGCAGAACAGTTTTTACTCTGTTCAAGCAAAATAACTATAGTAATGGTTGTACATAATGTTAGAAACCATCAGAAAAGATAAATACAATTTAGAGTGTCTGCCTACAGCAGTGCAGAAATATCAGTTAGATGTTTTTTTCCCTTTGAAGTACTATAAGCATTCTAATAGCCAAGTGAAAAATGACTGATGGCAAAGGAAGACTTCTGCTAAATTTCCAAGGCCTTGGAGCAAATAAGACTATATTAAAAAAATAGTGTTTGTGTACCACAGAAAATTGCTAGCCATTCTAGTCAGGTTTTTGGGAAAAATGCTGTTTGAATATCTGTATCCAAAAGGAAATATTTTTTTTTATATTTTGACATCTACAAATTTAGTGATGCTTTTTGCATGTAGCAAACCCGAAACATTTTATAGAGGTTTTTTTCCTTTGTTTCATAGCCATTTCAGTATTAAAACAGGCCAATAAATCTGTTCAAATTTTTAAAATCTCTAGTTGTCTGCTGCATAACACAAAATACTGGATGCAATTTATATGGAGTACATGTCCTAGTGCCTTCATGTTTAATTTTCCTCGTCCTCTGTATTTGTCGGAGTGTACATTTACTTAGAGAGCTACACTGAATAAGTTTGCTTTCCCTATTGTTCAGGTCCTATTTTAGCCTGGGAACTAGTTCGTGTTTTTCTGAAACCATTGCATCAAAGTGGCATCCAACAGTATATGTGGTGTGCCATACATCACAAAAAGTAACTGCTAATTATCACCACAGAAATTAAATACGAAAAATGTTCTTAAGAATGTGGTTGGTAAAAAATTTCCACTTTGTTTGAAAGATCTGCATTTCAGGTTATCTAAAGTGGATGTCAAATAACAGGGCAGCTTTAGGAATGGCTGCTCACTCAATTACTTCAGATTCCGTAAGTAAAATACCAGACTTCAGTATCATTTCTTGAAGAGGACGTGAAGCTATAAAACAGCATGCTCCTAAGGATACTGACACAGGCAGTGGGTAGGTGTTGCTCTAATGCTCCCAAGCTTCTCCACAGAACTTTGAAGAGAACATAATTGCTTCAAAGCTCTGTAGGTTGAAATATTTATTACTTGATTTGTAATAACTGGATAATTTAAAACATTGCATAAAATAAAACTGGCAGGAGTAGTAATGAACTAAAGCCAAATTCTGATCTTTAGGAAATGGATTCAGTTACACTGACTTCAGGGGGAGTGCTTCCAATCGCAGTGGATTTGAATTAGTTCAAAAATCATTAGCATTGCTCTTGATGGTAATAGTTTTGTCCTGATTATTAATGGCATCTTACTCATAAATTTACATGAAATATTTTGTGTTGCTTAAGTTATATATCAAATTGCTTCCTGCAGTAACCCAAGTTTAATTGGAATAACAGCAAAGTTTAGTATTGACTTTGTCTTGAATTTGAAACAATTCTTGATGCTAATAATTAAATTTACTACCTGTTTTCAGCTGAATTAATTTAAACATAATATCCCTAGCTACTCTGAGCAGAAGACTCAACTCAGGTTAAGTCACGAAAAGCAAAATAGTTATAAATGTTTAAGCAAGCTATAAGCTGGCCATCAACACAAAAGCTGACCAATAGCACAAGAACGCTGTAGACTTTTCATATTCCTGTGTGTTAGGAACAAAAAGTGCAGTGAAGAAGCAGAAGAACCACAGTCACTGAGCTGTTTGTTTACAGTGCCTGAACACTACAGTGCCCCATCATCATGGAAAGCATCCTTTTTGCCTCTTTTACTTCTTAGTAATCAGTAGTGACTCCAAGCTAAGTGACTGTACCTTAGTGCTGGCTACATCTCAGAACCTTCTCCTTCACCTCCTTTGTATGTGTATATTCAGTCACCTCTGTGGGCACTGAGCTCTTCCTTGAGTTGATGCTCTCCTGGCCTTGTGTTGTTGTCTCCAGTCTTCTTCCACCCAACAGCATATACTTTTTTTAAGTATATACTTGAAAGAAAACTGTAACTCTTTCCGCGATCCACTCATAAAAATGTGCCTTTTATCCCAACCCAAGCAAAGTTTTAACTTTTCTGACCTTTTACCCTTTCAGGTTACTTTCTGACCTTTTTGGAACCAGTAAACAATATCACCATAGTCCAGGGGCAAACAGCAATCCTCCACTGCAAGGTAGCAGGAAATCCATCTCCAAATGTCAGATGGCTAAAAAATGATGCTCCAGTGGTTCAGGAGCCAAGGCGTATCATCATAAGAAAAACAGATTATGGTTCACGTCTGAGAATCCAAGATCTTGATACGACAGACACAGGATACTACCAGTGTGTGGCTTCTAATGGTATGAAGACAATAACAGCAACAGGAGTGTTGTTTGTGAGACTTGGTGAGTTCCTGGCTTTTATAATTGCTTAGACTGCATTATAGGCTGGGTATTAGTTCTCCCAATAGCATAACAAGAAATAAATTTGATGTTTTAAGAATTCTCAGTGTGAAAGAAAGTAAATAAAGCCATTGCCATGTGCCTCTTCCCCCGTAGAGAACTTGGTGGGTTGAACTTGGTACCCATTCACCAGTAATAAAAGAAAGTAAATAAAGATGGAAAAATCTTTAAATTTCTAGTGGAGAAAAAAGAAATACTGAACAGGTGGTGTTCAGTAGTGCTGAGCCCATCCTTGTGAAATACCATGTTTGTACTGCTCCGTGAAGCCTGGCCTCAAATTCTGCTCTTTGAGAGCTGGCGGTACACTACCCATTAAGAGGTACTTGCATTGACTGTTAGAGACTTGATCGTTCCATCTGGAAGCAAAGGTTTTATTTATTTTTCTTGAGTTTCTAATGCCATGAAAAAATAATTCAATACACAATTTCTTAAATTTTCCTCTGATTTTATAATGATAATGACTACTCACCAGTTTGTTTGTAGTGATTCATTAAGCAATGGCTATACGACCTTGTTCTCACTGTGACAAAGGTTAGGTGCATAACCTTGTTGTACTATAAACTGATAGGAATGCTTGGGTGGGGCTTAGTAAGGGGTAAGTGATGTGTCTTGATAACACATTGTCTTTTTAACAGCCTGTGTTTTTATGGCAGTAGATATTTTCCAACAGAAATAAAGTCCACACAGGTTGTTGCCAGAACAGACAGATGATTCACATGGTTTTCATTTGTGGTTTTGAAAATAGCCGTATGTAATTTTATGTCGGAACCTTGAGGCTTTTGTTTGAATCTTGTGACTAACTTTCCTTGAAGAGACAGTTTGCTATTGACTTTTTTAATGCAGTCGTCCTTGAGCCAAATTTGCAAGCAATTTTTGTTTGTTTTATATTTGCAGGTCCAACAAACAGCCCAAACCACAATCTTCAGTAAGTACATATTAGAAAATTGCTTAGTGTACTCTGACCAGTTTTATTCTGTAAGAATTTGTTTCGTAAACTCAGTAAACCCTGCTTTCAACCACAGCATATTTGCTAAAAATATCCAATATGACTGAAACCTCACAGAATGACTGAAAAGTTCTGATTGGGATAGCATTATGTTTCTGTGATTTTGAGTTTGATCAACTGTTAAAATGTTACTGAAAAATTTGTTTGCTTATTTCATACTTTGGACAATCAAAATATGACAGAGTCATGATGTTTGCACACTGTTTGTTTACAGGGCAAGTATAGGCTGGATGAGTGGTTAAAAATGAATGGATAAAATGCTTATGTTGCTGCGGTTGTAAATTTACCCATGTCTTACTATTACAGCTTGAAAAGTCAGATAAAACAAGATTAAAATCTTCTCTTTGAGCAATTAACCTCTATTTGTTAGGTGTCATTTTGACTTTAGTGGTGATTTGGTGATTTTTTCTTAGCTATTTCAGCTCGCTTGCAGATCCAGTTGTAAAGTTTAATATAGACCAGCTTGGTGCTTGCTTTATGTATTAGTTTTAATTTCAATAACATGTATTGTGTGGTTTCTTTAGATAGGGTCTGCAGCCTATCAATTAATGACATGAGAAATGCAGCATGAGACCTTTTCTGTGTTACTTGCATGAAGTTACCATTGGTGATGGAATAAAGCAAATTTGTAAAGACATATGGATGTTTTTCAGATGCACATTACTAAGCAGTGTTTGTGATTACTGAATTGCCAGTGATTTGGGTGGAAATACCTGACGTGGCTGCAGTGGTCTGACCACTATTCCATTCACTTTATATCTCAATGATTTAATAGTCTTACATATAGGGAAATAATACCACATTTTTTATTTTATATATGCGTACTACGTGTAAATGAATTTAGATAATTTTCACAAGGTTTCATATTTTTCTTAAAATTGATTGCTATCGTGGATTAAAAACACCTGTTCAAAACTGCATAACAAAAATGTAATAATTTTTCTAGTAACTGAAATCCTATGCTCTACAAAAGGAAAATTAGTGAGATGCCAGGAAACTGTCTGATCTTTTACGAGATGGAAAGGCAGAGACTGGGACAAGAGGTAGTGAACTAAAATACACATACTGAAGCACTGAACTTAAGTTCAAAGAACAGTATTGTCAAATGCAGCTGAAAAGCACTGAGATCTAAGAACAAGGTGAAATGCTGGGATCTAGGTTTTACATTAATTAATTTCATATTGTTAGAGAAATAGTTCATCTCATTTCTTTTGGTTTCCCTAGTATAGTATCTACCGACATCTTATCCTGCAGGGAACATTAGATCATTGCTACTTTACAAATAACTTTTTTTTTTTTAATAATCAACTTGTTATAGTGAAAAAAATAACTGCGTTATACAGATTTCTTAATTACATGTCTGCTAAAAGGGGAATTGAATTAATACTTCTTAGGTACCTTTCATTCCTACTTTACCTTATTTTTGATCAATTTATTATTCTTTTTTACAAGTTTTGAATGATAGGTTAAGATAAATAAATAGCTTTAAAAGATCCTATTATTTGGGAAAAACAATGGATATATCATATGAATTTGGAACTAGTTTGGCATTATGACACCTCTAAACTGGTCCTGAACTAATGGCATCAGTGTTGGACCTTGAAGCAGTAGCTTGCCATCTTGTTTTTAAGTGAGATGAAAAGTATAGTGCTGGTACATATTTTGCATATCCACTAAATGGAAGAGAGAGCTGAAGCTTGAGAAAAAGTGCCTGAGATCAGAGGTTGAGAGAGAAGTCTTGAGGGAATTAGCATACAAGGTGTAGGTGTGTGCAGCAATCGTAGATTTTTTCCCCATTGTATGACTGCTCCTATTTCAAATTTTTCGCACCTTCCTACTTAACCAGTTTCTGTAAAACTTTCCAAATGTCATATCCTCCCTTCTCACATTACTTTTCTTCCTATTTTCTCTTCCAGTGCCTTACACTTGTTCCCATGTTCCTCTGCTCCATGACTCCTGCCTAGCCCTGCAAATAAAATGCTGTAATTTAGGAGTGCTATTTTTCTTTTTTTTTTTTTTAACTGAATATATTTTTTTTAATTGTGCAAGTTAACTTATAAACCACAAAAAAGAATGATTATTGAAATACCTAGCTGCTTAGAAGGGGCTGATATAGAAAAATGGGTCTTTTGTTTGCTGGCTACACAACACAGTCTGGTGTTGAACCTCCCAAGAGCCATTTCTCCTGGCATTAATGCTTCCAAAAATACATGCTTCATTGAAAGTTCTGAAACCTAAAATCACTGTATCTTGGTTTAAAACAATACCTAATGAATTATTATGGGATAAAAACCTTTATCTATGTAAATAACATCTGGCAAGGTATTTTTATGTATCCCACGTGTTTTGCAATGGATTTTTTAGAAATTGTCTAAAAATTTGGAATTGCTGTAGATCAAATATACATTATGCAGTCATATTTAGCAGTGCAAAAAAGGGCCCTGACTTTCTTGTACTGAAGTTGAGAGAGTGTCTGAAGCCAAAGGCCTTACGCTAATGCTCTAATACATGTGGGGAGCAAATCAATTTGATCAGCTCCTTCAGTAGACATTTTTGATAATCCTGATTCTCAGCAAGTGTCTCTGATATCACCAGGGGTTCATTGGGTTCATCATGATTAAGCAGGGTAGACAGTTCCTCCCTCATATCTTCCTGTTTACTCTCCATTCTGTCCAGTCTTTCAGTTACTTTTGAAATTGCTGATCTATAAGCTTGTAGAGGGGCTAAACGTTGTTCAAAGTTAAGAAGTCTAAAAATCAGTTCAAATTAATGGAGTCTTCTTTGCTCTCTCTCATACTTTCCTGCTACTGTACTGGCGTACATTTCTGGTGCAGTTCTTGTGAATTTCTGCCACATACTTGGTGTACACCTGACTCTCTCAGGATCATGCTCTTGGTTTGGATTGTCAGGAATGAATGTGGCATCACGTAACATTTCCACCATGGTGCATTCTCTCAAATAGTGGATGCCTTTTTCCATAGTAGTCCTTTTCTTTGTCTCAGGCATCAGATCGTCTTTGAAGGGGTATTTTTCCTTTACAGCTAGTAACCCACTTCCAGAGGGTGAAGGCCTCATCCTGACATCTACTAATACCTCTGTCAGTGGCTGAGTCCTTAGCAATGCTTCCCAGTTGGCGAGCTTCTCTACTATCTAGTAACACACTGTTGGCCCCATTGTCCTAATATCAAAGTAACCAGGTGACATTTGGGTGCCATGAAAAATCTTTTCTCGAACCTTGAATTTCAGTCACTTTTGGAGGTTGGGTAGTAATGGTGACAATGTATTCCTCACCACCTTCTTCTCTTTTAGCCCTCCTTGGCATTGCCAGCCGTGATCTTGTTGAGGGCTCCTCCCATGGAAATAGGGGCCACTCCCTTGGATCTTTTTCCTCTACTTTCTCCTCTTCTCTTGTAGTATCTTGTTCCTCTACTTTCTCCTCCTCTTTCTTCCATTCTAAATGGGATGACATTCGTTTCAATTTCCATCCTCTTACAGGGGCAGCTGACATCGATTCTGGTGCCTCCTGTGATTGATCAGGTTGCTCAGTTTTGATGCTGTTTCTCTCCAGCTCGGCTCCGTGTCTGTCTCGTTCAGTTTGGAGGATGTCTCGTTCAGTTTGGAGGATGTCTTGTTGAGGTTGAAGTTTGACTCCTTCGGTTTGGAGACTGTCTAGTTTGGATTAGAGGGTGTCCCGCTCGGTTTGGAGGGTGATTAGTTTGGATTGGAGGGAGTCTTGCTCAGTTCGGAGGGTGTATCGCTCGTATTGGAAGGTGTCTTGTTCATTTTGGAGATTCTCTCTCTAGGATTTGAGATTCTCCCTCTCGGATTGGAGACATTCCTTCTCAGCTCGGAGACTGTCTTACTCAATCTAGAGATTCTGTTTCTCAGCAAGAAGACTCTCTTTCTGGACCTGGAGATTCTCCCTCTCAGCTCGGACTTTCCTGGAAACTCTCCCTTTTGGCTCACAGACTTTCTTGCTCAATTTCAGAGACTCTCTCCCTCTCAGGGGTAGTATTGAATAAGGCCCAATAAGCATAAGCCAGGCCCCAGCTAATTTGTGCCTCCTCAGATCTGCCTGAGCTGCAACATCCCTGTCTCAAATATCTGCTTAGGTTCTCAGGATCTTGCAAGTGTTCAGGAGTAAAGTTCCATGACATCAGTGATGCTCATCTCTCTGAAGTCTCTCCCAAGTCCCTCCACACTCTCTGCTACTCAGTATTCTCTAGCTTTGGGGAAGGCTTCCTCAAAATATTATAAGTACAAATACCAAGTGAGATGATGAGGAATATATTCAGGGAGATTGACAACGTGATCATTAAATGAGCATTTGAGAAACAAACAAGGGATTCAAAAGAGACTGGAAGCCTGTTTAAAAATCACGTGTCCTCTAAAGTTCGTAACTCCTTCTGGGATGTAATTTTCAATGTTCAAACCATTCCACATTGTATGCAGGCATCAGAGAGGTGTTTCCACCAGTGCTTCTAACTTTCTGTATATGCATACAGCTCCATAGAGCAGAGTGGCAGTCCTGATAAAGGTCCAGTACATTCTAAGTATTAAGAGGAGAAACATGATGGAATGCAATCTCTTGAAGAACAGTTTTACAAGACAAAGCGAATATATTTCGCCTCTTTACAAAAACAAGTTGGCATGGTTTGCCGAGTTCCCAGACGTTGGCAGTCCACACAGAATTCAAGGCCTGTAAACAAGGTAAGTTTTGTACCACAATTCTCTGCAAGTACAGAGTACAGAATGTTTTGCTTTTCCCAGCCAATGCACCAGGGAAAGGATAGAGAGATGGGCCTAAAAACTAAACAGCAGCAACGATCTGAGGAGAAACAAACTAATTTACTAAATAAGATATCAGAGTGCAAAATAACAAATTTAATACAATATAATTGAAATTGAAGCAAATAAATCAAATAAAATGAGAGAGAGTGTAAGAAATCCAAAAGGTCTTACTCTAATGCTGGTGGCGAGACAGCTGGGGAGAGAGACGCTGCCATGATGAGCAGAAGGGAAGAGAAGGGAGCAAGAAGGGACATCTCATGATATGTGAATAGTTTTTATCTTTCCCTCTGAATGGAAAACAGTAACAGAAGAGCGAACAGACCTCTGGGGAAATGTAGTTCTTGTTCTCTTCTGAGAACGAGGTACCCGGAACTATGCACAATCCATGGAACTGGAGCATTAACTCTTTAACTCCCAGTGCATTCCATGATGTTATGATGTGGAATACCGATAACAAAAGTCACAAAACCATGACAGACAGGGGTCGAAGGGACCCATGGTCCCAAACCCGGGGAAAAGGGTAAGGGGGGAGAGGAAAAAGGTAGGGAGATGGGCCTAGACGAAAAAAAAAAAACAGCAGAAATGAGCTAAGGGAAACGAGAAATTTACTAAATGTGATAGCAGAATAAGAGATAATACAATAAAATGCAATATAATTAGAATTGAAGCTAAGAAATCAAATAAAATGAGAGAGTGTCTGAAACCAAAGGCCTTGCTCTAATGCTGTAATTGAAACAGTTGGAGAGTACACATGCAAAGCAGGCAGAAAAAGTCTCATGGTTCCTAGTCAGTTTTATCTTTCCCTCTGAACAGAAAACAGAAACTGAATAATAAAGTCTTCTGGAAGCTGTAGTTCACTCTTCTGTGAACAGGTAACTGGAACTATTGACAATCCATGGAACTGCAGCAGTAACTCTTTAACTTGCAGTTCACTGCATGACGTTATAATGTGGAATACAGATCACAAGTCATATGACAGGGTGTTATGGTTTTGTGATTTTTTGTTGTCGGTATTCCACATCATTACATCATGTAAGGTACGGGCAGTTAAAGAGTTAATTCCCCGGTTACTGCAAACTACCTTTTTTGGTGTGGCCCTCTGAGGGGGAGGGGAGGAGGTGCACTCCCCAGGGGTCTTTGCGAGAGAGGGGGTGGTGAAGCCACGTGGGGGACGCGGGGTCTGTTCTTCCCAGCCCGGCGGAGAAAGCACGTGGTCCTCCTGCAGTTTACTGTGTAAGATTTTCAGCCTGTAAACCCTCTATCATAATTCTACTAGCCTCATTTTGATATACTTAGTAAAATTAGTTGTTCCTCCTCAGATC
>NC_034438.1:44363109-44401522 GCF_002078875.1 Numida meleagris | reverse complement strand
TGTTATGGTTTTGTGATTTTTTGTTGTCGGTATTCCACATCATTACATCATGTAAGGTACGGGCAGTTAAAGAGTTAATTCCCCGGTTACTGCAAACTACCTTTTTTGGTGTGGCCCTCTGAGGGGGAGGGGAGGAGGTGCACTCTCCAGGGGTCTTTGCGGGAGAGGGGGTGGTGAAGCCACGTGGGGGACGCGGGGTCTGTTCTTCCCAGCCCGGCGGAGAAAGCACGTGGTCCTCCTGCAGTTTACTGTGTAAGATTTTCAGCCTGTAAACCCTCTATCATAATTCTACTAGCCTCATTTTGATATACTTAGTAAAATTAGTTGTTCCTCCTCAGATCGGTGCCGCTGTTTTTGTGTTAAATCCGTCTACGGGTCCCCCTCTTCCCAGGTTGCGGCTCCGCGGCTTCTCTGCCGCTTTAGCCGCCGGACCGCCCGGGGGCTGGCTCTTATCGCCGGCAATTTTTTTTCTTTCCTTCCTCTTCTCTCGTTTTTTTTTTTCTTTCGGGCCTGTCCCCCTTGTCACGGACGCAGACCCTTAGACAATACCGTGACACAGGGTACTCCTGAAAAATGCTTGCCTTTCGTTTCAGCAGGATACACACTTGACTGAGATGACCATATTTGAAATATATGTATTTTTCTATAGATATTTGTGGTATCATGTTGAAATTAGAGAATAAGCACATACTTTGTGTTCTGGTTTCCTGCTTTAATCAAGCAAGGAGAAGGATTTTGTGGTTAAAACACTGGACTGTAATTTTAGAGGTTTGGATTCAATTTCTGGCTATGCTCCTGTCTCCAGGTGTGATTGCAGCAAGTTGTTTAACCTTTGTTTCTCCGTTTCTTGTACATCAAATGGATATATGGTCAATCCTCAGAATTTCTGTGCCTTCCACTATTAGAGATCAGATAACTTCAGAATGTTTAGGGTGCATTCTTTCTCTTGAAAGCTGGGAATATTGTTCCTATCTAACAAATGAGGAACTGAGGCAAAAAACTATCTCAGGCTGGTCCACGTTAAACAGTACATGTTTGCCTTGGCAGATTTCCTGCCTCCCTCACAATCCAGTTTGTGGATCTGGCTGGAACGTGCTGCAGTTTCCTTCTAGCCCTTGTGTGTTCATTTCCTTTTTAATTTCAGGATTGGAGGGAAGGCTGTATTTCACCTTGGTGTGAGGCAGGTGCTCTTATGAGAGAATTTTGATCCACCGCTGCAGATCTACTGGTCCACCTATTTAACTGTCCTTTGGCAAATTGCCTAGGCCAAGACCAGAAATTTGTAGACAACAATGCTTCAGTGAGTCAGCCATAACTCTTCTTTTTTCATGTCGTATTTCTGTCTTATCTACTTTAGAATGTAATTTTTTAGTGTAGCAATTGTTTTTCTTTACTCCAGCTATGTGGTATCCTAGTAGGGCTCATAATTTTATTGTCACAAATAAGTCTGTAACTGAACATTCGTTCTGTCCTGAGCTGTACCATAGACTCAGAAGTGTAGTTAGCTGTCTTGTAATGGAAATGGAGAAATTTTTATTCTACTCCTACTTTTTTGGTTTTGAAAAATACCATTTTTTTTTTCTCATGAAAAACCTCAAGTACGTGTAATTCAAGGCAGAAGTACTGGTTTGGGTTAGTTTGGACTACACCGGATTCTGGCTTCTTCCCATATTACATTATTTCCTTGGCTTTAATCTCCCATTTACACGTTTTCTAATCTTCGGTGATTAAATGGTGAAGGATCTATGTTATGTAGTGACAGAAGTATGAGTTCAACATGGACTTAGAAAATTAATTAAAACATTAAGTGTGTACTGTAACTAACATGATTAACACTGTGGAATAGACACAACTGTATATGGGTAGGACAACCTTCTTTCTACTCTGCAGAGCAGAGATTAGGTTTCTCTGAGCCAAGAGTCTGTCCTACCAGGTGTGACTCTGAGATACGTATGGGAGGCCAGGAGCTGTGTCTGTATTATCTGCAACTTGTTATCTGAATAAACTATTGCAAATGGTTGGCTTTTCCTTCCTTTTAAAGGGACGAAAGAACAGAGGAAAGAAGTTCAGAGGGAACACTGAAAAAAATAGTTAAAATATTAACTATTAATTTGTTTAATTCAGTTACATTTACTAGTCTAAAGTGTTCAGAAACCCCCACAAAATTATGCCAAACACATGCAAAAGTGAGTAAAAACAGACTTCCAGAAAAGCTGTACCTTCTCTGTCATATTATAGAAATCAAATGTCCCTGAGCCTTATGGTGTAATGCAGCTGTTTTGCACTGCAGTATGTGAGAGCCTGGTTGCAATGCCAAGAGGGTATCCTTACAGGACTTCCTTGCTTTTGGTCAAGGCTTCTAAACAGCTTAGGAAGAAGTGGCAGTTAATTACACTTTTGTCTGCCCTTAACAGCTAAGCTGACTTTGGGTTAAATTTGAGGAAGCACCTTCCCGCTTGCAATTAGCTGTACAGCAATATCATCCTTTTAAATGGGTGGAACACGTAATAAATGTAATGAATACCACTTTGTTTTTTATATGTGGGAATCAAGCAGGCAGTACAACAAAGCACATGAACCTTCTCTTTCCTAAAAGATCTGCTTTCCAAAATTTAGAAGTTTAACTGATAGGTGGATATTAAAGATAGTTGATGGTTTGCATAGGGAGAATTTACCCACAGTTTGTGGGCTGAGACAGCCTCCTTCCTACTCTGCAGAGAAGCTCTGAGATGTGCATGTATGGCCAAGAGCAGCATACAGCTCTGAGTTTGTAAAAATGCGATGCCAATTTGCCCTCTTCCAGCAAATTCAAGATTAGCAGCAGGTGCCTAGGTTGGGCATCTCAGTGAAGCAATTTATATTAAACTACCAAAGAACTTGTAATCAGAAGAAGACATCTGTTGATCCTTTTAAGGATTTACGTAAATTGATATTCAAAGTAGTAATGGCCTTTGGGCTTTTGGCAAGTAGTACTTGCAGATGTTGGACATCCCTGGTATAACCAGGGATCTTTAGTTCGTTTTCATTTTACTTCCTCCCTCTCTCCTGTCCCTTCTTTCTTTGATTCAGTGGCTTAAATGACTTTCAAAGTATTTATTGTATGTAGTACAAAAGGCCAGTTAAATGTCCCTGAGACTTCCTGTCAGCAATGGATGCCACGCTGTGCGTAAGTAGAGTTCCTTAGGGCACCGAACAGCTTCTGAGTCCATACAAGGAAAGGGTGAATATTGTAGTTAGGCTCTAAGGTAAAGGAACACTATTCTAATGGAAAGTGGGTAATTTAACAAAATAAGCTAATGTTGTAATGCCACACCATAAATAATCCTTTCAATTTTTATAGCTTTATAGTTCATTTTTCCTTAACTTTTGTATAATTTTGTTCTCTGCTTCAGCCTGGAAGATCCTAACAAACAGTTTATTTATTTAGTACACTTGAGAAAAGGTGAAGCACAAACCAATAGAATTGAAACATTTCACCTCAAAACTAAATAACACAAAGTGTGATAAAATGCATTGTTTCAAAAAAAAAAAAAAACAGTAAGGAAATTTGCTTTTTTAAATTTATACTACTCTTTTAATTCTAAAATCTGAAGTCTTTGAGGTAATACTACTCTAAAAATAAAATGGCAAGAAGCTCAGCCACAGTCTCTCTCATGCTTCTAAGAAAAGTCATTCCTAAGTGTTCCATTTCTCATGTTGATAAATCTGATAATAACACAAAAGAGGAAAAGGATTGCTTCATGTAGGAGACAGACAGTATATTACAGAAGGTTGTTTTTAAACCTATGTACTCACATACAGACACAGGTCTTTTTCCCCCTAAAGCTTTTATTTTCATTTCCACCCACCTTACCATACTATCCTTCATATTGGTAAATCAGTTGCTTTAGCTCTATGGAGTAGGTAAGTCTCAGCAGGATGGCCTCTGTATAGAAATCTGGTGTTGTCATCTGGTGGTTTTACAAAATATGCTTGAAAAAAGCTCTTTTTTCACCCACATCATCCCAGTAAAGTAGTTTCAGATTGCAAAGCAATGAGCAGAGGGGTAAGGGAAACTGTATATGATACAGTGTTAATTTTAAAAGTTTCCCTCCAGACAAAAGAAGTCTACTCCAGCACTGGGTCTGCTTCACACAGGAACAAACCTGTGCTTCTGGGAGGAAGAATGCAGACTGCCTTTCTGCTTTCTTCTGTAATAGATTTCAGTTTATTACTTGTTACTTAAAAACATATTCTTCATACTCAGTAGTTTCAAGACAATGCAATGTCTGATGACTTGTAAATTTTCTGTCACTCAGAGTGACAGGTATATCAGCATTCATACGATCTTCTTAACTAAGTCCTGACTGCTAAACTTAGGAGATACATTATTTCCTAATTGAGTTTTCTCTATTGATTTTTATTAATGGACAGTTTATCAGTGTCAAGCCTAATCAGATTAATTTATGGAGCTGTGGTGTGGCTAGAATTGCTGCTCACATCCTATCATGTAATAATGTTTGTGTAGCATCCTGTGTGTGGTATATGAAAACAAATTGCAACAGTGAATTTTGCATGTTAATTGTTTTGCTTTGCCTAAGACATAATGCAGTATTAGTTATTACATTTTTTAGAAGACTTTAATTGAAAAAGACATTTAGCCATTAATAGTGTATGAGTGGGAAAAATTAAAAAAACGGGGTGAAAGTAAATGAGTTGTGGTAAACATTCAGTAAGTGGTTTAAAGTTCAAAGGAAGAAAAGTATGGGGAAATTGTCATTTAGGGGTGCGTGAGGCCTGGCTAGATACACGGACCTTCCAGCAGATTTGGGTGCTTCATGGTGCTGTGCCACCAGCCCAACAGATGTTGCTGCTGAGCCAAGAGAGGCTCCTTCCTATCCTCTTCCAGTGGCTGGGCAGAGGAACCCACGTCCATTTTTCTTTTTGAGAACTCCAGAGGCTTTGATAGTAACTGGCATAGAGTTTTCTGTGTAGAAGAAGCTAATTTTCCTAATCTGGAGAAAATCAACAATCCTATTATGTGGAATCATGATGACACACCA
Source organism: Numida meleagris (assembly GCF_002078875.1). Taxonomy (NCBI): domain Eukaryota; kingdom Metazoa; phylum Chordata; class Aves; order Galliformes; family Numididae; genus Numida; species Numida meleagris. The sequence continues at coordinate 44,396,480 of NC_034438.1, read as the reverse complement.
GAATTACTTTGTGAAGTCTGGATTCCTTACCCATACCAGCCAGACCTCTGTTGCTGGAGCGGATAGCAGTAATAACAGGCTACTGTCTTCAGAGCAGACCAGCCCTGAGGAGAAGGCACATACTTATAAGTTGGCAGAAATTAATAGTGAGAGACAAAAAATATTAAGTTTTGCGCCAGATTAAGGAGAACTGTGCACTCTTCTGGTGGAAGCCCCTTTATGCACACCCAACCTGCTACTTCCTCCTATGCCCATATCCCCTGTCTTCCTGGGCCCATAGCAAGCTCCTCATATAATTGCCTCATATAACCTTAGGCTTCAGCCATGACACGGTTGCCAAAATGTTTCATTTTCTCGCACACTCTGGAAAGTTTGCTGTAGATTGGGTATTTGCAGAACTTACTGTCTGCACTCTCATAGGCTGGGCTGAGCACACAGGGGTGGAAATGACATACAGGCTGGACAGATTGGGTAGTGTTTCATTGGCTCAATAAAAGGCATGTCCCAGCACGTCTCAGGTGTCTGTTCAGTAGCATGGAACACGATAGCATTGTGATCGAATGGATACTCTTTTTCACGGTAGTGGTTTTGGTTTGGCTTGTGCTTTTTATTTTTTTTTCTTAATGACAAAAATAGTCTTTTTTCTCAGGACCTGTTTTTCAAAACACCTGAACCACATATTCTGAAGTTTAAAAGGTGTAAATTTTGATCTTTGGAAGATTCCAGCTCTGATTTTTTTCTATGATGAGTAGCTGTGAAAACAGCCTCTAGCACTAGGAAGTGTTCTCAGACTGTGATTTTCTTCAGTGTTGCCTACAATAAGTAGTTCCTGTTTCATCCATAAAAAGTATCAGAGAAACTAACAAGTATTTCATATTAATGCTTAGATGCTTCTAAAGAAGTCCTGTACTGGGTGCTTGGGTTTTCTAATAAACGGAATATGCCAGTTGTTTTTTTTCTTAAGACTGGAAAAATTATTGTGAAACTGACATTTTAATACTGTGTGGATATGAACAGTTGGTGCTACTGTAGTTTTAATTTTAAGTTTTAATTGATCTGTGAAGAACTCTGAAGATGAACACTTACATATACATATAATTATGTAACCTTAAATTGATGCTGCAGTATTTTCTGCAATCAGACATATTATCTCTGTCTTATCTGAAATAGCAAAACCACCTTTGTTATGTTAAAAAATAAAAAATAAAAAGGAAGAAAAAAATTATATCCACATGGTTCCTTTCATTTTTGGACCTGCCTAGGTAGAACATTTTAAATTCTGAAATAATTTTCAATTAAAATGATTAAAAACCATTTTTCACAAGAGTGTTTTAACTTTTTTACCTTCATTAAAAAAGTGAAGAAATGCTTTACAGAAAACTGCTATATTCACCATCATTAAAAATAACACTAGTAATAAAACCTTGAGACATTTCCATGGTGTTTCATATTTATTTTTTTAAATAATTCCATTGTATTTCTTGTAGCCTTTTTCTCCTTGGGTTTGTATGGCTGTTGTTTTTGACCTGCTTTCCCAGTCTTCTTTTCTCTCAAGACTTTCTACCTCCTACTTGTCATAGACAGGCATTCATATAAAATCCTGTCAATGTATTTTAATGAAATGATCAATAATATAACATTTCCAAGATCTTTGTGGAGCTGAGCTGTGTATACTTGCTGAGGGGTGGCATGGAATGAGAAGGACAGATAAAAAGTGAGGAAGAATTCTGTTTTCTGGCAGTGGGAGAAACAGGGAGCTCTTTGTTAGAGGCTCCGTGAAAGGCTCATTGGTCCTACAGCTTTTCCCCAGGGCTGTTAGAGGGAGACAATTTATTACACAGTCTTAACAACCAGGAAAGATAGCTTGTTTTTAAAGAAAAAAAAAAGCGTGGAGGGAGACTCTGTGATTTCTTTGGTAAGCAAAAAGCTGGAATGCTGCAAGACCAGGTCTATGTTCCCATATTTTGAGACTGGCTTTCTGAAGCTTTTTCATTTTTAAATTCTTCAGTAACCCTAATGGTAACAGATATGTTTTTGCTGAAAATACCGAATTCTCGAAAAAGCAGACTGGCAGCCTCCCTTGGATTTCCAGCTGATTCATGATTTCAGATTTTGTCCCAGCTTGTTGACACCTATGAAAGCAGTGGGAGAACTTAAAAAAAATACCATGTCAGTAAATTGAAAGAAATTGAAAAAGAGTTTGCAGTTGTCAGAGGATGATGGCTGGTAATGCATCCAGGAACAACCTTTTTTTCCTTGTGGAAATTTATAAAGCAGGTGTTTTTGTTTAGCTTTGCTTCTTTCATCTTCATGATGGACAATCTGCATTACAAATGTCAAAATTATTTATATTCTGTTTCCTGACAAATGGCTTAAATGATTAAGCAGATATTGCAAAAACTGGAGTTGTTGCTCTGTGCTGGGTCATGGGTAGAACAGCACAGTAACTTGTATTTCTGTGGAGTCATTTGGTTTATTTTACACAGGCTTCAGTAGCAACAGCCCCCTATGTCTCCACTTCCCTAGGTGGATACTGTAGTTGAGAACAGCACTGTTTTTTGGTGCAGTGAAACCTCTTGTAAATATACAATGATAAATACCTGAGTGTGCAAGATACCCTTAAACTCCAGTAGGATGTGGTGTTATGTCATGCACACTTTGCCACTATTGTATATGTTTGATTCTTTCCTACATTTTTCTAGTGAAGGCAGTGTATTTTGTTACAGGAGTGATGGAGAATGATCCAGTGAAAGAAGGGTAGTAAACACTAATTTTCATGGATTTAAATCCACTTAAATCTTTAAAAACAGTAGCTTTTGCTGGAAGGGCAAGTGGGAGTGCTGGCACTCATGTAAGGCAGGGCCTTTTGAATAGAGCAGTTTGGCTTATGATCCAGTGGAGGCATGCGCTTAAACATTATTGACAACAACCTCTTTTTTGGGTTTTAATGCCTTTTAAGTACCTTGTATTAGAAGTATCCTCCTTTCATGACAGCTTCTGAATATATGTTTAAAATTAATTTTGGAAAGACTTTGAAATCTGAGTTTTGCATTTTAAAACATAACTTTTATGATCAGTTGTGGAAATAATTGCAGTAGGCTAAAAATAAGGTTGTTTAGAAGTTGCTGTCTGACAACTTATTTTTCTCTAATTCATCTATTACCTGGTTTAAAATGTTACCCTGAGTACTGTGATTAACAAATTCATCATTTAGGAGAATCAGTGGAAGAAGGATTAATTCTAATTTTCTATTTGGACATTGAATCCAGAGTTTCAGTTCACAACATACTTCTTAGCAACTAGCAGATAAATATTCAAATCACACTCAGCACAATTGCTCTTTTACTGTGACTTTAATTACCTTGTTTTTTTAGGTTTTCTGTCTTGTTTCATTTTTTTCTCAGATAAAAAGCACAAAAATAAATGTTACTCATTAGTATTTATCTAAATTGTATCGCAGATGTAGGGGAATGTTGTTAGGCTCAGTGAGCATCTGGTAGCAAAATTCATGGGTCATATCCCTGGTGAGTGTAAATTGTCATAGGTCCATTGACTTCAACTCAGCTGTGACTATATATACAAATTTTCCCACCTGTTAGTTTTTGACTTTTTAACACTAATCTCCTTTACTGACACTATTTACTATAGTCCTTCAGTGAACAGAAAAAGTTTTTATATCCATCTTCAGTGACGTCTCTTTGATGTTTTAACTACTTTGATGGCTATTTTCTGTGATCCCAAGAGTGCTAATTTTAGATGCTAGTGAAGATGTGTAAGCAAATGATTTTTTGTGCTGGAAAGGTGGATCATCTGCAGATAGACCTTTAGCCAGAGAATGGAGCTGTTTGTTCTGAGCATGGGAGCAGGTAGAGAAAGAAGCATGTGCCATTCCTTGCGGCACTGGCCAAAGGTGCCTCCAGATAGGTAAGGCCTTGCTGCAGCACTGATGTTTTCCCTGTCATCCTTTTCCTGTCCTCTTTGGCTTTTTCAAGTGGGACTCAGTTCTGCAAGTGTGGTGCTAATGCTATTTTTTAGTGTGTTTGTGTGTTGTTTTTTTTTCTCAGGTTTTCCTGTACACCTGTGTTTTGAAAACCTTAGCAAGGTCTCCAGTTCATCTGTACCTGTTACTGTATAGGCAGAAATTATGAGTAATGTCAGGAACACCTGGCATTAGCCCAACCCTCCTCAATGGATGAACAATTAAGCCAATATGACTTTTAAAAAATCCCATTCTTTTCCTCAATCAAATATTTATACCCTAGTCATATTGCTTCACAAGTCAGTAGTGTTAACTCTTATTGATCTCCTTAGTACATTATGGGGTTTGTGAGAAGGAACAATTTTATACCCTATTTAAAAAGCAATACTCTTCATGATGAAACAACAAACTGAATTAAAAACTTGCTTTCCTTTAATACTGTTATCAAAAATTTCAGTATACAAACCTGACCTGGAAGTACTGGGTATTTTTCTACAATAATAATAATATAGATTTACTATATTTTTGACAGGAAGAAAACTGTATAGAAATGAGACAACATATGATAAAGGTAGTATGTTTCTCTTCTCTCTAGTGTGAACCTGTATTAGTAGGAGGTAGTGAATGCTATGATGTGTGAACTCATTTTAGCCATAGAAAAGTGATCCCTCCTCTGAAATGTTATGACAAGAATAGAGGGAACAAATTACGAGGATTGTAGTACTGGATTTTAACAGTTCCCTGTTTGAGGTGCACTGTAAACAAACCATGGCTATATCCATGTGTTAAAGACAGAAATCCCTAATGTTTTATTGCAGCACTTTGAAACACCTTTCCCGCACATCAGTGTGATTCACCTCTTTAACTAAACAAAACGCTGAAATTTCTTTTATTGTAGGTCCCTCTAAATAACTTTTAAGTTTATTATTTGAATAACAAGTTACTCTCAAACTAAATAACTTGTCAGCTTTATTAAAAGTGTAGACTGGCTTTTTTTACGTGTATTGAATCTGACTATCTATCTTGGACGTTCAAGAATTTTGTCATCTTACTTGGATCAAAATCGCAAAGTGGAGTCAGAAGTTAGAAAACTGATGAACTGGTGTTTTTGACTAAACGCAAATATTCTTTGAACAAATAATTTTTCAATTTTGCATAGCTGTGGTATCTAAAAAAATCAATTTTAGGTAACTACCGGAGTATAACTTTCAGTGCTAGAATAATTGCAAAGCCCACCCTTTTAATTACGTTTCTTTACTACTTTATTTACTGCAAGTTGTTTAGTTTCCCCTTCTCCAGCTTGCTTCTGTGCGAGAGCTGATTTCTAGTTACTTAATTTTCAGTGTTAATCATTGTAGTTAACCATCATTCTTACAGAGAATTCTCTGGGCCTGCTTGTGTTTTAATCTGCATCTATATTGTGCTGATATATACATTCAAGTACTTCTTCCATGAGCAAATACAAGTAGTAGATCAACTCTCACTGTGTTTGCAGGGGCATGAAATACATGCTGAAAGCCCTCATTAGACTTACGTGGTTCACAAGATGATCTTAGTATTGAACAGAATTTCCACAATTGCCTTTTATTTACTGGGACTTTTTTTGTTTCATTTGCCCTCTGGCCTACTTGACTGTGGCAGCTGCATACAATAGATGGTGTTACATAGACTTCATACAGTGAATTATACCCAGATGTATTCTTTCAGCATTTCAGACTTTCCATTTAGAAAAGCCTCTTTGTTTCCTAGGTATTTTCTTCCATACGCTTTTGATGGGTGTTCTTCCTCTGTCACCTCTGAAATTAAATGCTCTGAAATTAATGCTTACTGCAAGGGTGACAACGGGTGTTCATCCCGGTTCTGTGACGAATGGGACGGGGGACCCACAGGCCTATGCCCCGGGAAAGGGAAAAGGGAAAAAAGGGTAAGGAGATGGGCCTGAGAGTAAAAACAGCGGCAACAATCTGAGGAGAAAGAAACTAATTTACTAAATAAGATATCAGAATGCAAAACAACGTACTATAATACAATATAATTACAATTTAAGCTGATAAATCCAATACAGAGAGAGAGAATGTACAAAATCAAGGTAGGCCTTACTCTACTACCGATGATAAGACGGCTGGGGAGCAAGGTGCTGCCAGGACGAGAGACGGGTGGAAAGAGAAGGAACGAGGTCTCATGATCTGCAGGTTTTTATGCTTTCCCTCTGGCCGGAAATGGTAACAGAGGAGAAAAGTACTTTGGGGAATGTAGTAGTCCTTCTCTTCTGAGAACCAGGTACATACACTACATGATGTTATGATGTGGAATACCAACAACCGAAAATCACAAAACCATGACAAAGGGGTAGCAATGCTCTGTGATTTTTGCAACACATGCAGTACCCCTGGACTTGTCTCTGTGTGCTTCTGGAGGACAGCTTCACCTAATGATCTCTTTTTTGCGTAACCTCTGGTACAGTTGTTACATGGTAAAGTTTGTACGTAAAGAAAGCCATTAATCCTGAATAACATTTCTTTCAAACTATATAAGGCAAAGCTGCTGCTTGTTGCAGCCCGACCTCAGGTCCTGAGGGGCATCTCATCAGAGACCATGTCCCGCACCAGAACATCTGTCTCATCTCCTGACAGCTGAAAAGCAACAGGCCTGGATTCAAACCGTTCATAAGATATCTCTATCTAGAGAGATTCCCAGCCACATTCTGTGTTTTATTCCCATTCAGAGGAACCTAGGTCTTCTTATACCTCTTTTACAGACCCACATGTCCCTGGAAGTCACAGTTTCTGTCACAGTGAGGAGATTCAATAGGCACTGCACCACAGAGCTTTCATCATTCTTTTTCATGGCTCGTCTGTTCAGTTTGCCATTTTATACAGATTTCTTCTTCTTCTTCTATGCATACTGTTTTTAATTGGGTGGTGCAGTGTGTGTGGGATAAGGAGCGTGTAGATTTCTTACCAGTGCTTACTTCTTCCTTATGTTTCCAGGCTTGTTAAGCAAGGTTAATCTTAGATAGACACTGTATTGTACATAAAAATAAAAACACTGTTACTACTTTTATTTGTTTGTTCTCTAAATAGGAGGTTTTCCTGCTTTAGCTTTGTATTAGAAAACCTATTTTTTAACGTTATTGTTCTGGCATAAGATCACTTTCTGAGCCTGGAAAACTAATGGCATTCATCCTAATAGAAGTTGGGGTTTTAGGAAGAGGAACCAGGGTTCTTGATCAGAGCAGACTTCAAAGCTCAAGGAGAAGGAAATTGAAGAATCAGTATTTCTGCCTATTTTCAGCAGCTTTAAACTCTAATCAGCAGCTGAATTGCTGGCATATGATTTAGAACACAAATCAAAACAGCACATGGTTCCAAAGCCTCCTGTTTGAACTGAGCATGTTGCTTCTCCTGCACTATTTTATCAAATTTCCTATGCCTTGCTTTTTGCTGCAAATACTTTGCCACGTACTCATTTGCACAGGGAAAGAGCAATCTGTAAGGAGACTGTCCATTCTGTCATTACTGCAGCTTTGTCAAAATCAACTATTTTGCTCGGAAGACTAACATAACTTTGTCCCTTTCATCAGTAGTACTGACCACATTCTACTCACTGACTACTCTGACTTGGGTAAGATACACATAGAGCAAGAGCTCTGCTTCAGGCAGAGTATCTGACATCAGATTACTGTTTACTTTTGCTTGCATCCATGGTAATGGTCATATCCAGTTTAGTTTAATCAGCAGTTGACTATATCATGGGAGAGGGGAGCATATGTGTTTATATATAGTATCTAAACTGTGTTTAGAATTTCTTGACAGAAATAAATAAACTGAGCTAAGTAAGAGATCATACTGCCTTTGTCACCAAACACATGCTAGCTTTTACAGATTTTTTTTTGTGCTGGCAAGAGAAACCTTCCCTGAGCGCTGAAGTGGAAGGTACAGTTTCACTTAGATACATTGCAGACTTTGTTCTGCAGGGTAGGAGTATGAATTTATTCTCGAGAAAGAGGTCAAATAGGGGTTTCATATTCATTCAGCTCATTATGGGAATTGGTTACTTCCTACTGAGATGGTCAGTGATCATAAAACAGTCACAGAGAAATCACTTTGATATTTTTGTTCCCTCGGGCATGATGCAATTGTTGCAAAATCGGAGGTTTTGTTATGAGTGTGAAAGAATTACACTGTAGAAATAAATTGAGCCTGAAAGGTGCCTCATTTACTCCATCTGCCATAATATACAAATTACCTCTTTCTGGAAGCAGGATTTGTTTCAACTTTTTCAGACAAAATGTTTTTTAATAAGAAACAATCATACTGTGATAGGAAATAAGGGCCAGATCTAGACAACTGCATGAGGCACTTCATATCATAAGTCAGTATGTTTCATCTAGCAGCTGTGTGATGGATCAGATCATCGTCTTTTCAGGAGGAAAGGAGGGATTGCTGCTTGGGTGTTGACTGATGATCCCAGCTTTTGCCTGCCCTGTGTGGACAGCCCTGCCCACCCTTCCACATCCAAGAAGTTTATAACTTAAGAAATAGAGGGGACATTTCCCTGAAGAGCTTTACCAGGAAGCCATAGCAGACAGAGAGAGAGGAATGGAAATACGTGTAGCTAAAACATAATAATAATATCTGAAGATATTTTAAATAAGCTACAAAGCACAGAAGAGTATTGAAGTAATACTTCAAATATCGCTGGTATTGGTGGAGCACCTCAAATGTTTGAACTGACTGTTAGGAAAGTTTTGGAGTGTCCTAGGATTGATGGTTTTCTAGATCATGTTTTATGCTTTTTTCAGTACCTCATGTGGTGAGTGATATGAATCCTTCAAGCTAGTGAATCCTAGCACACTGCCTGTGCCATACCAGAGGAAATGCACGGTATTGTGAAGATTCACTCTGAGAGCTCCCTCACAAGTGTCCTTTTGCAATGGTCAAATAGTTATGATCTACAGATCGGCTCTGTATTATTTACTTGGGCTTTGAGGATGCTGTGTTGAATACCAAGGCTTTAAGCTAGTTCTTTTATGCCAAAATATTTATGATGATGTAAGGAGTTGAACTTGGCTCACAAACTAACTCAGCTGAATTAAATTATATGTAGGAAGAGGAATTTGGCATTGATTCTGTCCAGAGAGAGGAAAAGAAACCTTGATTACTTTTCATTTTGTTTACCTAACTCAGAGTTCAGATTTTTTCCTTATTTTAATTAAAGCTTGGCAAGGTCTCTTCTGCTGTGCACTACGGCAGGAAAGAAAAAGGGGAGAGAGTAAGGTAGGAGAAGAGAACCAACTTGTTGCCTGGTTGTACTGGATGCAGTTAGATGGCAAAAGCACATGGGGAAGCGTAAAAAGTTCTTTGTTGCTGTCTCAGTCTAACAGCTTTTTAGTAGATTCATCTGTCAAACTCCATTACTATTAGCATATGATTTTTCAATTAATCTCAGTTTTTGTTTTACTTTTTTCTGCTTACAATGTGCCTCATTAATATTTCTGAGATAGCACAGGCAGAACTGGAAGAGAAAGCTTCATCTGGAGAACTGAACAGCTTCACATTAACAGTCTTCTGGGATTCTCTCCTTTTATAAGAATATATTTTGTAAAAATTTATTTCCTTATACCATCCTAGAAATTTGCTTATACATTCCTAACCTGTCTTTTGCAGAGAAGATTACCATGAAGATGGTTTCTGTCAGCCATATAGGGGAATTGCGTGTGCACGAATCATTGGAAACAGGACCATTTATGTGGACTCCCTACAGATGCAAGGGGAAATTGAAAATCGAATTACTGGTAAGCTTATGCATCTCTGTAGCAGGACAGAAAACCAATCCAATATCGATACAAGCACTTTTGTCATCCTTTTCAGTTTTGTAAGTCAATGACTAAGATATTAAGGCTTGAAGTAGATGACCTGTTTTCCCACTTCTGCAGTTAGTAGAATTTGGAGTGAGAAAGGTGAATATCTACTATTGTATAAAAGCTCTTTCCATGTCCTCAAGTAAAATAATAGGACAAAAAAAAATTTAACAAATTATAGTTTATACTCAAACTTTTTGCTTTACAGGTTCCAATAGAAGATTTTTTTAAAAATAAAATGCCTTCTGATGTAACAAAAAATTATTCTCTGTATGATGGCTTTTCCCTCGGGTTTCCTCTCCTATGCATTATCTCAGGAGAGTCTGTATTTCACATTGCTTTATATAAAACAAAAGCTGACCTTCCTGTGCTCTGCCCCTGCTGACTTTTTCCTCTGATCTTTTCAGTGTGCACTCACAGATTTGTTTCCAAAACATGAATGACCTCTAATGGGCTGTATATCAACATGAGTTTTCTTCCTTGGACCTTCACTCATCAGACTGATCACTGTGATTCTGATAAGCTGTGATTCTGATAGCCACAAGCAGAGCAAGGAAATGAGTTCATGGAATAGAGCAAAATGATTATATATGGAGAATTAACACAGTCCAGCAGGAGCATATTTGCATCAGGCCAGAAGATATGCCCATCTAATTGAATCTGGAATTTAAACACAACTAGTTGCCAAAAAAAAGCTTGACTTTACTTGTCAGCTCTTTATCCATTAAGGTATTACTTCAAAGACATTACTTTAAAGGCTTATTTTCAAGCCACAAATCCAGATCTGTTTTTTTCTGGGATATGGTGATCAGATACTGGGGCTGCTGAAACCCAGATTTTGACCTCTCCTTGCGCTTTTATGACTCATTCACCTCTCTCTTCTCTTGTACTCTATTATAATTCTGGCCTATTTTACCATTCTGTCATCAATTAATTCATAGTATTGATACCACATTTTCCTCAGTCATCTCTGCCTTGATTGGATGTTTTTCAGCAATTGGAAAATGTTCTCTTATCTGAAATGATTAGATTTGTAACTCTGTGTACTATTTTTATAATGTCCTACTAAAACAAATTTTTTTGAAAAATTAAATATTAAATCATGATGTCTTCCAGAAAATAATTGTTGATATTTGTTTCTGGAACGCACAGCTTGGACACTCGTGATGTGGTTGGTGGTTCCCTAGTACCACTGATTTTGATGGATTTTGGAAGCTGAGGACTGGGACTCTTTGTATAAGACTTGAGGAGAATTCCTGGTGCAAACCTTCTTTAAGAGAAAAAAATTGTGTACCACCACATACAGCTGCCTAGTGTCTAGCTAGACAGCATGGATAGTACTACTTTTTTAAGTTATATACATCTGAAGGACTTACCAAATGCTTTACACAAAATAAATGTGGAGGATTTCACACTACACTTTGTTCTTGTAACTCTTCTTAAATGTAAAGTAAGTGTTTCAAGGTTAATGTTCTCAGCCTAAATACCAGGATACTTTTGACATTGCAGTAGCTTGTTAGATAAAAAATATGCTGTACAACTTCTTAGAATTTGCTTGTACTTTTGCCTATGCTTTTTAAGTTTTTGGTGGAATCTCTTTGTACTCAGTGCCAGCCGCCACACTGGGAAGTGACTGGATAACAGTGACACCTACTGTCCAACACTAAGACCTCATTAAAAAGTTACAGACCTAGTAACTGGGGAATTTTCATTCTGGATTTTCATTTCCCTGCTGTGCTGTTGTGTAAAATATGTTCACTATATCTCTACTGCCTGTACTTGTGCCTGGTCGCAGCCATGTGGTTATGTGAGAATTGAGCCTTTTTTTTAAAAAAAGCAGAAGGATGCTTACATGGAAAAACTTGAAACTCAACAGATTGGAAGGCCAGCAATAAAGGTTGCATAGACCTGAACCCTGACCAGTGGATATGTGTAATTAGCAATGTCTTTGCCATGCTGGTCAATGTCTATTTCGCTGAAAATCAAACCCCTTAGTTACTTTAATTTTTCCACATATTTCCCACATATTTCATTTAGATGCTGTCTACATCTTTCCCATGTACTTTGTTCAGATGCTCTGCTTTGAGTCTTCAGTTTGGAAAGAGGCAATCTGGAAAGACACTTGGAAATATAGACATAAATTCTAAGGTGCACAATAGCTTTGTAGGAGCAATCAAGCTTTGAGAAAGGAGCTTAGAAAACATGTGTGACTAATGGTGTTTCTGGGCCATTTTTGGCATTCTTTGAAGAACAAGAAACATGACAACACTATAGACGGTTTGAGTGGGGAGATGCTCAGTGCTGCTGAGGCTTTGTTCCCAGTTCTGCTGCCTGCCCTTTTGCACCCAGTAATCAAGAGGTTGCTCCTGTTTGCCTGCCTTATTTGCATGTCTTGCTTCTGTGCTACCGCATTACTATACAGCCCTGTTTGCTTTTAACAACTCTCAGCAAAATATGGCCATGATTGTAAATGAGGTACTCTTTGCTTATGCCAATCTAGATTCCATAGCTTCTTCACAAAACTTTCAGATAGCCAGCTGTGACTGCTTCACTCCTTCAAGTTTAATTTCTCCGTGTCTTATGGACAAGCTCACCTCACAGCTGTTGTTTACAGCCTGATGTTGTGCTTGCATGCAGTATTCCGTGTGTGGCTGATGAAAGGTTACATTCCTGTGTTAAAGCAAGAAAAGATGTAGGCAGTATAAAAGGCTGGAGCTCAGGCTGCTGCATGTGTGATGCTGAGGAAGAGACAAGAGGCTCTCTCGTAGCAAGTGGCAGCTGGAGGTAGATGGTAGGAAGGGAGAGAGCTGAACAAGAGGGAAAGAACTGATTGGCAGATTATGACTAGGCTGCTGAATGACTTCAACTAATTTTCTTTTCTCTTTACAGTGTTCATTGGTGGGATGTGCAGTCTAGCAAACCTCGCTTGAAAGTGATGTTTTCCAGTGTGGGAATGAATGCTCCTGTATTTAAAGCTTGATTTGTCCCTAGATACATAATGCATGTGTTCACTTGTCCATTTTTAAAAAACATGCAGGAAAACTCCCAGATAAATATTAATGTGTAGACAGTGAGAGCTGAAGGGGAAGGTCAAGGTCCTACCCAACATAAAACACATCTTAATGTGATCAGTATGCTGACATTGATTACTGTTGCACATTTAGCTTCCCTTATCTGCCAGGGACAACATCTCTCCAAATACCAAGCCTGTCAAGGCCTGAAAAACACTTGTATATTGATCAAAACATCTAGAGGAGGGAGAAGCTAAGTTATCCTCATTCAAATTGTATCTAACTAGAAACTTTGGGAACATTCTGCATTCTGGCAGTTGTTTCTTGCCTTGGATATTTATTCTTTCAAGTTAAAATTAATAAAATGTCAACAGTTTGCTCAAAAGTAGTCACGTGGGTGACCTCCTAAGAAGTGAAGTTCTGCAAGAAATGTGCAGATGTCATAGGGTTTTCTTTTTGCATTTGTCTGCTGTCCTTTGCAGTGATCTCATTTCTTTCCCTGCTCCTCAGTAGGCTTTCAGACCATCAAGAGAAGGTGAAAGTTGTTAAAGTCAAACAATGTAAAAATTATGTTTCTTCTCATGCATAGTGTGAATTAATGCTTAAACAGTACCTTTATTCCTTTCCAGCTGCATTTACAATGATTGGCACTTCCACGCATTTGTCTGACCAGTGCTCACAGTTTGCTATACCATCCTTCTGCCACTTTGTGTTTCCTCTGTGTGACGAGCGCTCCCGGACCCCGAAACCACGGGAACTGTGCCGAGATGAGTGTGAAGTTTTAGAAAATGATCTGTGTAGACAGGAGTACAACATCGCTAGGTCAAACCCCCTCATATTGATGCAGCTGCAGTTGCCTAAGTGTGAGGATCTCCCACGACCTGACACCTTGGAAGCTGCCAACTGCATAAGGATTGGTATCCCTGTGGAGAGACTCAGCCGATGTAAGCCAGTGTGCTACCTATTTTGTGTAGTGTTCATAGTGACTATAATCTTGCACTGTTTTAAGGTACAGTTAAGGTGGTGAGGAAGCTCAAAGGATGGTGCTTTGCACTCCAAAGGGTTGCATCAACTACACTTGGCTATGAAACTCTATATTCACACAACAGGTTTCAATCAGCTGTGCTAAGGGAAGCAGGGCATTGCAGTCTTCCCTTCCTGCATACTGTCCCTCAGTGCTCACTTAGTTCTTAACTTTCTGGATAAGTCCTCCCACACTGCTATTTGCAAGCTCTGTTTACATGTCAATAAACCTTAAGTAGGCTGTGGAAGCTTAATTGAAAAAGTCTGTTAAGAAATTAATGTTCATTCTGTCTGTGAAGAAATCCACGAGTGCTAGTTCTTTAAATCAAGCTTGGAGTCTAGTTGTCTTTCTTCACCCACACAGGATGGCAGAAAACATTAATCTCACTTCATTTGATTTGTATTTGCATCCAGGAGTAGAAGGATTGTTCAGTTACTGATTGTTATGTGATGACAGTTTTTCTGCCTACTCCATTTCCTAGCAATTAATCACAATCCTCCTAAAATGTTCTACAGGGAAGCTCCTAGAGACTAAAGATGCCTAAAGCTCTAAGTAACGTTATTCTGAATATCCATTATCTGAACCCAGATTTATGACCGGGGTAATGGCATAAAAGTAGCCATGCTTGCTGTGTCCTTGGGAGGCAATTGCCTGATGTAGCTGAGAAGGAGAATTAACTCAGAAATTGATGGGAGAACCAAATCACGCAAAAGGGATGGGAATAAAAACAATAATTGGAAATCCAGTAAAAAAAGATTTGAGAGCATAGATGTCTCTGACTCTTGGAGCCAATGCTGCTCCCTCTGGTAGAACAGCTGCAGTTGAAGTACCCTTGATTTTCAGGTAATGGGAGTCAGAAGCTTTGTGAGAGTTGGATTCCTGAGGGCTAGGGAAGGATACCCAGAAAAGCAAAGAAGGCAGTGTTGCAAGCATGCAGAAAAATGCATTTCAGTTAAGGTGCCAAATATGAGAGACAAGCACTCAAAAGGTATAAAAAGAGGGTAGCAGCATAAGGGAGAGAATAAAGATACTACTTGCAGAGAAGAAATAGAATAAAAGATTATGTCCCTTTTTTCCAAAGGAAAAAAGAAAGAAAAACCGACAAGGCAACAGAAAATGCAGCACGTGTTTCTCCTGGAAGTCATCAGTGTGAGAAAACAGGAAGACTATGAGAAATAAAAGTAGTATGAACTTTGCTCTATTGGCATCAGAAGAATTTTCCTGAATTTAAACTCATATCTCTAATTCAGTTTAATTTATCTTGTCCTGTACCTAAAGGCTACTTAGTACCAATTCACATACTGAAGTACCAAATATTGATGTGTGTAGCCATAGGCTGATAGACTCAGTTGTAGAATTCAGACATACCTGGTTGTGAAAGAGTACAGAGAGTCACAGAACTGAAACTTAAAAAACAGCTTGATTTAAATCTTGAAGGACCAAAATTTAAGTACTTAAAAGTACTTAAAGTGCTTTTTTATTAAAACATACATGATCTATGCATTGCAGCTGTTATGGATTTGCTGACCCCTGATTGTTTCGTTATTTGTAACCTTTTGTCAAACCCTTTCTAACAGATCATCAGTGCTACAACGGTTCTGGAGCAGATTATAGAGGAACAGTCAGCATCACCAAATCTGGCCACATTTGTCAGCACTGGGACTCCCAGAGTCCCCACAACCATGACCTAACAAGCACACAGTTTCCAGAGCTAGGTGGAGGACATGCGTATTGCCGGAATCCTGGGGGTCAGATGGATGGGCCTTGGTGTTTTACAAAGAATAAAAACGTACGCATGGAACTGTGTGACATACCTTCTTGTAGTATGTATTCTCTTTCTTTTTTCCACTACTACTGTCCTGAATCTTGTGTAATTTTGAATTGACTATATGTTACAAATGCAATTCCCTTAAGAAGTTAATCTTACAAGTGTTTCATTTGTTTTAATCTGGCTGTTTTGTGTTGTACACATGTAATGTTTTCTTGCTAGATGGTGAACATCACCTGTGTAAGTTTGCTTTGCTCATGTTACTGAGTGGTATTAGCTTTTGCTCTGTATGACATCTTTCAGTCAACAAGGATTTTAAGATCCTGTAGAGGGAGATATAACACTTTGCTTGGTTTCAAGGCAACTATGTGAAGCACAGAAGCAAAGATGTCATAAAACAGATGATTTTATCAGAAGTGCCCCACGCTATCTGCTCAACTGATGGCAAAAATAAAAAGCAGCCTCTCACAGCTCGATCCAGTCCTGCTTACTTCCCTGTGTTGGTGCAGACTTCAGTCTAGATCTGCTACAGTGGTAACAGTATTTAGGTGTGACAAAGCGATTTAGTACTGTGCTTCTTTAGGAAGACAACCTTGTCTACTGTGGGAACAAATAAACTATGGAAGCCATAAAATTGTTTTTGTTACAGATTGCCTGTATCATAGAGTCATAGAATGTCTTGGGTTGGAAGGGACTATAAAGGCCACTCAGTTCCAACCCTCGGCTGTTGGAAGGGCTGCCACCCACCAGATCAGGGCCTCAGCCAACCTTGTCTTGAACATCTCAAGGGATGGGGCATCCACAGCTTCTCTGGACAGCCCATGCCAGTGTTTCAGCACCCTCTGAGTGAATAATTTCTTCCTAACATCTAATCTAAATCTCCCCTCTTTTAGTTAAAAACTTTTCCCCCTTGCCCTGTCACTATCAGACCATGCAAAAAGTTGGTCCTCCTGCTGCTTATGAACTCCTCTTCGCTTCTCCAGGCTGAACAAGCCTAACTCCCTCAACCTTTCCTCATAGAATAGGTGCCATAGCACTCTGATTGTCCCTGTGGCCCCCTTCTGGACCTGCTCCAACAGCTGTACGTCTTTCTTTACATGCTGGGGCCCCAGGCCTGGATGCAGTACTCCAAATGGGGCCTAATAAGGGCAAAGAGAGTTCCAATGAACTTTTTTGAACTATGCTGCCCTGCAGTCTCTAAATACAAAAAAAAAGTATTTCAGAAAGGTTCCAGAGTAGTCTTACTAAGTTTAATTGCTAAAAAGCAATAGAAGCAGTTTTATTCTCTTAAGTACAGAAGAAAAAATACTTCTGCCAGTGAGAGTTGACATTTACCTTATTCTGGGCAGTAGCAGTACTAGTGGAGGTAGAAAGCATATAAAATGCTGTTCAAATGTCTGGAGTGAAATGAGAAGGCCAAACTGTGGTTATGTGCCCTTGTTTATCTGTTGAGATTACTGCTTTATATACTGTGATGAAGACTACTCAATTTTATTCCCAGAACATGATACCATTCTATTTTCTGCAGTTTCCAGGACTGGAAGCCTCAAAAATAAAGTGAAATAAATGAATATACTGGTGCAGCCATCAGAATCTGTGTAGAAGTTGGCACTGCAAATTTATCTTCATACTGCTATATTGCTATGTTTAGTCAAATTATTAGAAATATTTAGTGGAAAACTGTGGGGAAAGGATGGATAACATGACTTCTGGTTTCAATTTGTGTTTACTTTTCATTTAAAATGTAGTGTTAACAGTTGTTGTGGTTCTTTTTATTTTTCTTTATTGTTGAATGCATATAAACACTTATGTAAATAAAGAACATTTCTATGCCAACAGGTCCACGTGACAACAGCAAAATGGGAATCCTCTACATCTTGGTTCCCAGCATAGCAATCCCCTTGGTTATTGCCTGCCTTTTCTTTCTGGTCTGTATGTGCAGAAACAAGCAGAAAGCATCTGCCACTACACCACAGCGTCGCCAGCTGATGGCATCTCCCAGCCAGGACATGGAAATGCCACTCATTAATCAACACAAACAGGTGTTTTATTCAGAATTTGCTTAGGCCACATGTTTCTAGTGTTGTGATTTATCTTGTCTCATATTTTCAGTATTTGAACTGAGCCATGTTGCAAGAAATCTACTTTTCATATTGTGCTGGTCATCTCCTTTAGTGAAAACCAGGTCTTGCCACTTACTAGCTGTGTCTAGAAATCATAGCCTCAGGCAACAGCTTTCAGAACAAAATATTTCATGACATCAGTGCTTACCTGTCAATCCCCATTCTGCCTCTTGTCTCAGTGACTGGAAATGTTATTTCTGATCCAGCCTTTAGCCTGCAGCTCATTTTTGCTCTTGATAACATTGTGGCTGATTTGCTTGTTTCAAGCAGGATAGATGATGGTGTTTTGTCTCTGATCTGTTGGCTCAGTCCACTCATATTATCAGCAACTGCCAAGTAGGGAGCGGAGCTGAGGTGCAACATATTTCTAAGGCTGTTATCACTAAGAATGGTGAAAAGAAAGTGGTTTTGAGCTGCTGTCTAAAGATCTCATCTTCATACAATTTTCTCGATCAGCTAAATCATCTCCATGTTAGAATCCTGTTTATATCTAATGCTGAATTTTTAATCGTAGCACTTACAAGTCACAAGTTCTTAAAAACAATGCTCAGTTTGGAACAGTTGGCAACATCTGTTCAGGAAACTGCTTAATATTTGCAGGATATTACCGCTTGTAACAAATTGCATTGATTTTGTTTGGTGAGGAAGTTTCATGGCTGAGCCTGTACTGTGCTGGAAACTTTCTGGTCCAGTTCACAGTCTGTTGGCCACTAAAATCAGAGCTTGTTCTCAGATTACCTGTTAGAGTGTTTCCAGCCTGTCTTACCCCCTCCTGCTGCACTACCCTCTGTGTGAAGCTGTGCCAGCTGTGTCTGGCTTGCCCAGGGACTGGCCTAGCTGAGCTCATTGGGATGTGTTCATCAGATCACCACCAGAGGCTCCCCTGCTTTCTGTGCTGAAGGGAAGGAGGATTTCTCTCTCAAAGCTTTGTGACCTTTACCTTCCTGTATCAGAAGGCAGCTCCTTCTTCCTTTTGCAGTTCTTCCTTCATTGTCCTCACCAGAGCTAATTCAAAATTTCTCAGCAGGGAACTGCTACCCACGGACAGGGACTGCTCCTATTGTGCAATGGTGGAGAAAGGACAGATGTGATACTGGGAAACTGAGAGAGGTTCACACCTCCCTCTACTGGAAATGATGTTTCAGTTCACCCCACAGCCTGCCAACTTTTTTGGCTTTTCAGTCACATCTGTAGTGGATGCCTCTGAGCAGAACTGCAGGGCAAGTGCAATTGCAGTTATAATAGATATCATTGTTAGTCTGATTTACTCTGAACTGAAATTCATTTAGCTTGCAGGAAACATCGTAACTCCTTTGTGAAAGTAATGATACTCATCATTTTACAGCATAATTCAATTTACACTTATCAGAATAACTCATTTCAAGGTTAACTGTAAAATCCATATGCTGATGTGGATATACACATCTGTATACACAACTGTAAAATCCATATGCTGATGTGGATATACAAAAAACGGAAAATTATCAAAACGTTATCAAATTTTTGCCCAGTTTATCTTCCAGTTTGAACACTTAACCACTGTGAGCTTTTCTCTAGTAGATTCTGTTGTTCAGAATGCATTGTGATTTTTTAATGATTTTCTTTATTTGCTTCATTTCAGGCTAAACTTAAAGAAATCAATCTGTCTACTGTGCGATTTATGGAGGAACTAGGAGAGGAGAGATTTGGCAAAGTCTACAAAGGGCATCTTTTTGGTACTGCACCAGGTGAACAGACACAAGCTGTTGCTATCAAGACGCTAAAAGACAAAGCAGAATTGTCTCTTCGGGAAGAATTTAAACATGAGGCATTGATGAGATCACGATTACAGCATCCAAACATTGTTTGTTTGCTGGGAATAGTGACAAAGGAACAACCCATCAGCATGATTTTCAGTTATTGTTCCCACAGTGACCTCCATGAGTTTTTGGTGATGAGATCTCCTCATTCAGATGTCGGCAGCACTGATGATGACAAGACAGTAAAATCCACTCTGGAACCAGCAGATTTCTTCCACATTGTGACTCAGATAGCTGCAGGAATGGAATACCTTTCAAGCCACCATGTTGTTCACAAAGACTTAGCCACTAGAAATATATTGGTGTTTGATAAACTGAATGTAAAAATATCTGATTTAGGACTTTTCAGGGAAGTTTACGCTGCTGATTACTACAAACTGATGGGAAATTCCCTTCTTCCTATCCGCTGGATGTCCCCTGAGGCTATTATGTATGGCAAGTTTTCTATTGATTCAGATATATGGTCATATGGAGTTGTGTTGTGGGAAGTTTTCAGCTATGGCCTGCAGCCTTACTGTGGTTATTCTAACCAGGATGTCATTGAGATGATCAGAAACCGACAGGTTTTGCCATGTCCTGATGACTGCCCCACATGGATATACACTTTGATGTTGGAGTGCTGGAATGAATTTCCCAACAGAAGACCAAGATTTAAAGATATACACAACCGACTAAGAACATGGGGAAACCTTTCTAATTACAACAGCTCAGCACAAACTTCCGGAGCAAGCAACACCACACAAACAAGTTCTCTTAGCACAAGCCCTGTCAGTAATGTCAGCAATGCTAGGTACATAGGACCAAAGCAGAAAACTCCAGCTTTTCCTCAACCTCAGTTCATACAGATGAAAGGGCAGATGAGACCAATGGTCCCACCTCCTCAACTCTACATTCCAGTCAATGGTTACCAGCCAATGCCTGCCTATGGGGCTTACTTGCCAAATTTTTATCCTGTTCAAATTCCAATGCAAATGGCTCCTCAGCAAATCCCCCCCCAGATCATTCCCAAACCAGGCTCCCACCACAGTGGGAGTGGATCCACCAGCACAGGCTATGTAACAACAGCTCCTTCCAATGCATCAGTTACTGACAGGGCTGCTCTGCTCTCAGAGGGCACGGATGACACACACAATGGAGCAGAAGACATTGCCCAGAATCCTGTCCAGGAGGAGGAGGAAGAGGAAGGATCTGTGCCGGAAACAGAATTGCTGGGTGATAATGATACACTTCAGATGGATGAAGCAGAAACTCAGTCAACAGCCTAAGAGATTTGGCCTTATTACTAAGAATTTTGTGTCACTTCTGTGCTTGGAGATGGTAGATCCTTAAGCTTAAGATCAGAGATTTTGATTTGATGAAGAAAAGCACAACCAAAAATATATACCAATATTAATTGCAGCAATAATGACATAGTGACCATTTATTGACCATTGTCACCATCAGCATTTTGCAAATCTGATGGTATGGAATTGCTGGCTTTAATCTTTTTTTACAGTACTACAGTTCTTGAGGGAAACTGCTTTTCAGTAATGTACTGTTGCTGTGCAACATATTGCAGAGAAACATTGCACATCATGTATATCATGATATGTGAGTGTAGTGTTAGTGAATTATGCTTAAATCAATAACACAAAGAAGGAATCCAACTACAGTTGCTCTCAGCATAAAGAAGTGCCCTGGATGTGATGGACAGCTTACTTTATAGTATTTATCTTTTTTTTATAATGGACGCAAGATTGCTGTTTGCTTTTTGAATCTGAAAAAAAAACAAGTCAAGGATACGGATCCATAGTTGTATTAAAGTAACCAGAAAAGTCAAGAAACAATGTAAAATAGGCTATGCTGAGTGAGACCATGGGTCTGTCTAGCCCAGTAGCATGTCTCCGAAGAGAGTCAGTAGTTTCTGCCTGGGGAAGAGTACAAGGGCAATCGTACAGTTTCCTCAGAGTGTTTTCACAAGCACCAGCAATTTGTGGCTTAGGAAGTTCCCAAGCCAGAGGCGGAATTTTTTTGTTGTTTATTAACCTTTGATGGAATTTTCTTCCATGAGTTTATACAAATAATTTTGAACCCACATAAACTTAGAGCATCCACAACATCCTGTGGAATAACATGAGAGAAGAGAGGATGTCTTACTTTTATCATTCCCAATGAATGACTGTGACAGAAGCTTCCAAATGAGATCATCTGACTGCATTTGTGGATGGAATTATTCCTTCTCTGCTGTGTATTTTCAGCAGCAAGCAGCCTTAATACACTGTTAACCAAAAATGGGGATATTGTAGGTATGCACTAACTTAACAATCCAACTTTAATTGCATATTTGTTGTCAAGTATAGAAAAGGGCTCCACATACATGTTCCTACATTGTAAAAATGTTGGGTTTTATGAGGGGTTATAAACTCACTTGATCTACTGCAATTACTGCTGGATTGCATGTGAAAACATGTTTTTCTTTCCTGCCTGTTTAGTGAAAACAATTATTTGAACTTTAGAAGACCAAAAGAAGCAATGTTGTACAGAGTGCTGGTTTTGTCTTCTGTTTGCAGGATGAATCATGTACAGACCTTTAAGTGTAATTTATGTTTTACTACATTTTATATACTTTTTTCTTTGAGATATTTGGATTTTTTTTTAACAAATGGCTTTATAGCTTAACCATTTACAATATTCATATGTGGTACTGTTTTATCGTATTGCTCATTCATTTTGTTAAACGTGCAGACAGGTCCATACATTTCACTACTCTTTCTGTATTACAAGCAATACGCACTCATAGAATTGTAGCCAGCACACACTATAGCTATAAGTTGTACATCCAGCACATGGAATATCCAATAAAGTAATGCAAATGATAAAGTATGTTATCTTTATAGTTCCTACAGCCATTGTTTTGTTACGGTACTTGTGGAAATACAAATGGCCACAGTTCCTTATATTACAGGTTTCATGCCTAAACTGATTGTTTTGTGTGTACTTTTTCCCTCCCCCTCTTTTTTTTTTAATTACATGGGGATACATTATAAGTGGTGTATCATTTTGATCTACACTCTGTGTTCATGGTATGGCAGCATTACTTGTTTCCAGCATTTCACCTGGATTTGGAAATGCACTGGTAGGAATAAAATACAAAAACTTTGTTGCTTGTGTTAATATAATGCAGCTTTGGGTGCTATTAATAAATAAAGGATAAGTAAATTTAAAAAAATATACATTTCCTTAAGTTCTTTATTTTTCTAGGTTTCATGTTCTTATATTCAAATACTTCTTTAATCAAGTGTATTTGCTGCCTTTTCTAACTTAATGCCTGAAAAAATAAAGGTTGGTGGTCCAGTTACAATACAAATGCATAAATGAGGGAAGAGAGAACGTAAATGACCTAGTGCTATTGAACAGAAGATTCTGTACAGCATTGTATAACGTTCACCCCACTTCTGGTAGTCAAAAATCATTAAGTCTTTGGGTACAGTTTGGAAACTCCTAATTCTCCTCCTCAAGCCTCATAAACTCAAGCCTAAATCAAAGAAAATAAGCCTGGCTCCTAACCCTGCTATGAGAGAATCGCTCTTGAAGTGATGGTACAGGAGCAGTATGTCATTCTTTAGGCCAGCCTAAAGTAGCAAAGAGAGGTTTTCTTCCATCTGTTGGTGATGACACAATTCCCTGAGCTGCCATGATCTGAGATACGACAGCATGCAAATACCTTACCTACGGCTCAGGTGAGCGCCTCTTCATAGGCACTTAATGCTACCAAGATGTTAGTGGCTGCTATAAGTCATGTGGATTGGCAGTAACTAGTTGCTCTGCAATTCCCTGGGCTACTCCCCCTGTGATACCTGCTGCAAAGACCTAGCCAAATTTAATGCCTGCTATTCTTCTTCAAGATTTGAAAGCTAAGCTAAGCAAAAGCAGAAAAGGGACAACTGACTGATGATGTGGCAGTAAGTAGATGGGACAAGATGAAGCAGGAATAGAGGAGGAAATGATTGTGGCTGGGACCCAGCAAAGCTAGGGTAATGCTGATCAGTAGAGCATGCAAAGATATTTCTTCACGCCATCGCTAGCAAAATTGGCATTTGCACTCTTGCTAGAGCGGCTTTTGTAGGCAGCAGATGTATGGCTAGATAGACAGGAGAGAGCAAGTTCATTTTGAAACTGTGCTTCCCTGATCTACTTCAGTCAATAGGATCGTTCTAAGAAGACAGAGAAGACGACCTTGGAAAAAATAGATGGAGCATCGCTACTATGCATTATAGCCCACTGATAAGGCAGGAAGTTGTGGCTGAGAGATACTACCTCCTTCCCATCTCCAAAGGTATGTAACACTGGACCTGGTGCATGCCTCTCCCACTCCTGCAAATTGTTCTACTGTCTTCATTCAAGTCTGGTTCTCTGATGTGGTGCAGGTGTCTGATGTTGGTTCAGATTGTTGTGAGGAAGGAACTGTTGGAGAAAGAGCTGACAGGAGCCCTGGTGCAGTCAACCCCTTTCATGCAGCCTATGCTCACAGAACACAGAAATGAATTCAGGATTCACATTCAGGCAATGCAAAGCCACCCTGAGCTGAGGCAGTTCCCTAGACAGGCTGCGTATCAGCCCAGTGTCAGCAAACCTGAAGATCTTTTGAGATGGATTGAGAACTGGCTGTCTAGTAGAGTTCAGAGAGTTGTGATCAATGGCACAGAGCCTAGCTGGAGTCCTGTAGCTAGCAGTGTTACCCTGGGGCTGGTACTGGATCTGGTCTTCAACATCTTCATCAGTGACCTGGATGAAGGGTTAGAGTACACCCTCAGCAAGTTTGCTGATGATACAAAGCTGTGAGGAGTGGCTGACACACCAGAAGGCTGTGCTGCCATTCAGTGAGACCTGAACATGCTTGAGAATTGAGCAGAGAGGAACCTAATGAGCTTCAGCATCAGCAAATGTAGGATCTTGCACCTGGGGAGGAATAACCACATGCATCAGTACAGGTTAGGGGCTGACCTGCTGGAGAGGGACTCTGCAGAGAAGGACCTGGGTGTTCTGGTAGACAACACATTGGATGAGACAGCATATGCCCTTGTGGCCAAGAAGGCCCATGTTATCCTGGGGTGCATTAAAAAGAGTGTGGCCAGAGGAAAATGATCCTCCTCGACTACTCTTGCCTAGTGAGACCATATCTGGATAGTGTGTCCAGTTTTGGGCTCCCCAGTTAAAAAAAGACAAAGATCTGGAAAGAGTCCAGCAGAGGGCCACTAAGATGATGAGGCACCTGGAGCATCTCCTGTATGAAGAAAAGCTGAGAGACCTGGGACCTGTTCAGTCTGGAGAGGAGAAGGCTGAGAAGGGATCTCATCACTGTTGATAAATATCTAAAGTGAAGGAGTCAGGTGGATGGGGTCAGACTCTTTTCAGTGGTATGCAGTCACAGGACAAAGGGTAATGGGCACAAACTAGAACACAGGAATTTCCATAAAAACACAGGGAAGGACTACTTTACTTTGAGAGTGACAGAGCACTGGAAAAGGCTGCCAAAAGAGTTGTGAAGTCTCCTCTGGAGATATTCAAATCCCTTTCCTGTGTAACCCACTCTAGGAAACCTGCTTTATGAAGTTGGACTAGATGATTTCCAGAGGTCCCTTCCAGCCCCTACAATTCTGTGACTCAGTGATTTCCACTGCCTATCTTCTTGAGTCCCAGTGAAGAAAACATGGGGAGGGAGAAGCTGAACAGAAAGGTAGATCTTTGTGTGTAGCACAGTCACAAGTTGCCAAGGCAAGGTATTGATTTATGACAGTACTTTCTTAGGGTTCAGGTTCACAAGGAACCAAAGAGCTATAGGATCCAATAGTATCTTTAATCAACCTATCAATCCCACTGAGCAGTTGCTTGTGCCTGAAGCCAAATGTGGGTCCTGTTCACAAAAGCATACTGTACTGTTAGGGGACTGGACTTCAATCATGATGAGAGATGATCAGTGTGGTTTGTAATCTGAGCAGGGACACAAAGTGATTGTAGATGTACACACCTCATTCACCATGCTGCTGCACACTAGCAAGAACACTGGCCTGAGTCTCATTCTGGTAGTGACTGAGATCTTAGTTATTTTGTGATGGTTTCAGCTATTTTTCCTATTGGAGCTATAGAGAATACAAAACCATAAACAGCATGGTATAAACAAGTGTGTAGAAATGAAGTATTCACCCAAAGAGCAAACTAATAAGCACAATTAGGGCTTATTATTACCAGCTTTGATAGGCAGTTCCATTCCTTCACCATCACATAAATGTCACTGTTGTTAATTTCATCTAATGATTTCCCTAAAGACTGACCCAGAAGGACAAGTTCCTTGTGGAGATAGATAGCAATTCTTTGCTTCCTGTAGCTGCTATGGGTTTGAACATGATAGTAAATAGAAAGGAAGTGTCTTTATAGTGACTGTACGTCAATTTTTTTATTAGAGATATGAATTTGAATCTTGTTTCTTTCTTTATCTAAAGAGTTTATTAGATATCAATTGATCCTATGTTCAGATAAATCTTATTTTGTCTATTTGGGATTGAAGGGAGTAGGTCAGATGCTTACTGGGCAAGAGCTCAGGGATACTTGCTGAGTTGGATCACTCTCAAAAGATGTTAGTCTTCAAGGTGTTTGTCAAAATGAATGATGTTTGCCAAAATGTAGGGATGAAGGGTCCCCAGTATTGTTATGTGACCTCAGGTATAAGGCAACCTCTGTGCGTGTGTGCATGCATGCATGCCTGCTTTTGAAATTAAAAGGTGATAACATTGTGTTTGGGGCCAAGAGGAACGTATGTGCACACACATGTGCATACACACAGAGACACAAACAAAATGTTTGTTGGGGGATGTTTTTTCCTTTACCCTCTCCGGAGTATGCAGATGTTACAGGGCTTCTTGAGGTATTATGCAGGTCTGGATCCTAAACTATCTCCTCCTAGTGCTCAGTGAACTATTTCGCACTGCTTCCAGTCAGACACAGTATATGGGACTGTGCCAGAAAAAAACCTGTGGGACAGTTTAGCACAAGGTTTCTTCTGGGGCACTGTGTCTGCATGTGGCTTTGAGGGAACAGGTAAATGTTTCTTACACACCTCAAAGTATGGTTCACCACTGATAGGTCTGTGCTAATTACGCTTAAAGTAGTGCTATGCTGTAAATTACACATACTACTGTAGCATCATCATGATTGTAGTCAAAATTAGGTCTTAGAAAAAGCAAGTCCTCATCATTTCTTCATGGCTTGCAGAAAACATGGGCTCCTCTGGGAGAGGGGTTGTGTTAGTGGGAGAGGGCACACCAATTTCCCATTACTGAGCTGAGAAATGGTGACACTGAGTGGCCATGAGAAAACCTACAATGCCCAAAGTAGACCCAAATGCAGCGGCCCTGTGTACACCAGCACAGATGGTAGTCCTGCTCAGATCATGTACTATCCACACCATGCTGCAGGACATCTAGGCCTTGGCTTGTTGGGGCATGACTGAGCCCCTGATACCAGAAACAAGAGCATATTGCCTAGCTGCTACTGGTGTCCAGGCCACTGAGGTTTGGTGTCCAGGCCACTGGGGTTTAGTGGCCCACAGCTATCCTGAAGTCACAATGAAAGGCTGGAAAACATGCTCAGCAGAGAGCATCTACATGAAATCTTTAGCTTCAATGGAGGACAGGCACTTCTTCTGTCAGCTGTGGGCACCTGGGGGAAGCTCAGGAGCTTTCCCAGCTCTTGCATTGAATGTCTCAGCACCCTGCCTGATCCAGGCCGCATCCAGTTTCTTTACACAAATATATAAAAAAATGGCTCTAAGTCTTATCCAGATACTGCAGGATTGCACAAACAGAGGGAACTAATGTAACTGAGGTTATGGCAGGAGCTGGAAGTAGTATGAGGTTCACAAGGTGATACTGAGGGAACACAGAATCTGATGTAGTTACTTCTCATTTCTATTGATCTTAAAGAGGAACTTTATCTCAAATGCAGTGTACCTGATGGTTTAACTGTCCTTTTTAAGACTTATGTCTAAAACTGGAAATAACCTGTCTGTTCCGTTTTATTAATTCTAAAAGTGGCAGAATTAGAAAAAAAATTAAATTACTGAATTCATTTATTGAATGCTTGTTTCCATGCATGAGGTAATAAATAGTCATCATGGAAATTTATATAAAGTGCTTTTGTTGCTACATGTTTTATATTTATTACTTAAGAAGATATTTTGTGTAGTTGTAACTCTCCACAGTCTTCCAAATTGCTTTTCAAACTGCTAAAGGGGTCATTGAAGATGTTGCAAGCTATTGCCATTTTGATTCATAACAGCCAGTTTTAACAATCTTACAAAGAAACCCAATTCTCATTTATAGTCTGCTTTAAGGGTAACTATTTGATATATGTCACCATTAATAAATGAAAGAAATTCCTTTCAGAACCACAAAAGACATTGTAATTAGCAACACGATGGTGGGTTGGAAAATAGATGGCAAACTGTAGAAGTAATTGACCACATAGGGATCTTTTCAAGTCATTTAAAAATGGAAATATTTGAGGTGTATAACATTAATTTAATTTAGATGTAATATGATTTCAGCTAAGGCTGATTATTCCAAGAATGAAGGAGTAGTCTGTGATTTTACAGTTACAGTAAAAATCTTTGTCTAGCACAGCTGTTAATCCTAGCCTGATGTGGTTTACCGTTTAATTACATTCATTATAAGATTTAAATTAAAAATGTATTTGAGATGAAAGTTGAACTGTTAGGAGAAATAGCTTGTAAAAGAGCTAATAGCCATACCAAGGAGGGAACGTTGTATTTCAGTTTTTCCAGTTGTTTGATTTCACACCAAACATGTGTCTTCTTTGTGCATCTTCCTGCTCCCAGTTCAGTTAGGTAATCATTTCTGTGTGAATTGTTGAAGAAGCATTTTAAATTGTTTCTCGTTAACACTGAAAGAACTGGGAATAAAGAGTTTGTTTCTTCAGGAAATAACTGCATTTTATTCTATCTTTGCTTCCTATATTCTTTTGTTTATTTAATGTATTCCTTGTGCTTGCCTCTGTTAGGTATTTTTCATAGTGTACTATAAGACTTGAGCATTCACTAATGCATTTCCTCACACTAAATATTGTTCTCTGATGACAGAAGGTCCAGTTTTTCTCTTTATAAATAGATATTTTTAATGAATGAACTTAGTCTTGCCATTTTGAAAAGCATTAAACAGTAAAAGCACAAGGATTTTGTCATTCATTAGCTTGCAAACCCAACCATTCCCAAATAAAAGGATGTTTGGAAGCAAGATATTTGCAATATTTGATATTTTGCCTTTTTGTAGTCTTTGTTGATAATGAGTGAATATTTTTTATTTTTTTACCTACTCTGTTATCCAGATATGCATTGTGAGCAGTTACACTGCTGTTTTTATTTAAGCAAACAGCCTCTTTCTGTTGCAGTTAAATTTTGAATTCTCCCTAAAAAAAACAACAAGCATTGTTTCTAAGATTAGCAAGGCAAATTAAAACTTCATTTCTACAGTATAGAGTGGATGGTGTGGGAAACTGTTTTAATACAAAAAACTCCTTTGGCAGACTTCTTACTTCAGTAACAAGTAATGTGGCTGGACTTGCCAGTATGCCTTAAACCCAGTGCTTGGAAACTGTGTAGACAGCAAGAGATCCAGCTTACTAACCAGCTTCCTGTTGAACATGTAAGAAATATTCCTGTTTCGCTGTGGAAAAAAAAAAAGGCATTAATGTGAGATTGTGGGGGTGGGTGTGCAACTAGTGTTCTCAGAGGAAGTAAGGGATTGAAAAATCGAGGTTGTCTGGAGCACTGTGCTTAGGTATGAAAAATAGTGCGTAAAATAGACCAATGCTTGCAGCTTTGAGGAAAAGAGAGTACACTAACTGTACTGTGATTTTTATGGCTACTTTTGTGGAAAGAGCCACTCTACACTGAAAAAAAAAATGGATCAGTCCAAACCAATGCAGCATTCACTTCTGAAACAGCTGAAGTGCTTCAGATATCCTCCTATAGACACAGCAGAGAATGATGCCAGGCCTCCTTACCCACTCAAACCTCAAGTGGGGCAGTTCAGCAGACTGCACTGCAGGTGACTTAGCACTGCAGCAAGTCAGAGTCACATGACCTCTTTTACTGGCAGCAACCTCGCACCAAGACCACTGTGTGTGGCAGCCCTCTGCTAACAACATTATGGGTAGACACTGCCCTAACTAGACTTAAAACTGCAAGCCTGGTTATTCTGTGTATTTGTCCTAACAGTGTTCATGTGAGGTGTAGAACTAATTCTGGAATGAGTTCTCACCTCTGCCATGATACTGTGCAAAATTACTCAGGTTTCTGTTGTTATTTATTCTGTAAATGTCAGTATCTCTGGGCTCCACACAGGTTTTGTGAGGGGAAACTCATGAGGCACAAATGTATTCATACTGCAGGCGTGTTTAGGAGCTTCCGAATAGATTATGTTCATACTAGGGATGGCATGAGGATGCTACCTAAAGCAGTCTTCTACTGATCCTGAGAAGATTATTGTGTCAACTGGTTGTGAGGTTCCTGGACTTAGTCTGCTCTACAGATGTAAGTAGATGTAACACTGTTTTTGGGGGGATATTGGTCCGAATTGAGTAGGTAAATCTTACAATGACAAATATTCTTGAGGCCTGAACAAAAGCCCATTGAAGCCAGTGGGAAAAAATCTTCAGCCTCAAAGGATTTTGGATTAAGACCATGAGAAACATTCACCTTGTTCTTTTAGATAAACACTCTCCAACTTGTAATCATAATGTGGGGAGGTACATGGTAATGAGAGAAGAGGCTTTCTGGAATCCAAGAAAATACTCTCTGAAAGTCAATTGCTGGTCTTAGATTAATTGATTTCCTATAAAAATCAATTTGCTTGGTCTCTGTTTGAGTTCAATATACCAGGTTTATTATGCCAGTGTAGTAATGTAGTAATTTGGTAATAACACAACTTCCATGTTTATTTAGCTACTTTGATTTCACTTGGTGTTTTTACAGATATTATCTGTGCCTATTCTTGTGTACATACATACTTTCATGCAGTACTTCTCTGAGTGATTTCTCTGTGAATACTGGATTGCAATTTAAAATTATTCCAAATTTCTCAAACACCAAGATTTCATAATTCTATTACATATCACAATGCAGTGTCAAAATTAAGGTGTGGTATTTTCCTAAGGAAGCCTTAAATTTGCATTGCTCTGAGGAAATGCTAGACCTGATTCAAATTCACTAAAGCTAGAATGTTTTTTAGTTTAAGCTTGAAGTGAATTGCATGAGCTTTAAATTCTTGTTTGTTCAGATTGCTGTCATACATACATGCACATGCATAGCTTTGCACTCTGACAGAAACTGACTGAACCACTGAATGAATGCTCACCAGTATTTCCCAGTGTTTTAGAAGCTGTATTGAACACGCTGAACCACTTTTTCTCATAACACAGTCAAATACAGCACTGTTTTAGCAAAGAGTACACTTTCAGAACTTTCTAAAGGGATTTTTACTGTGATCATTTTAAAACTTATTTGAAAATAAAGATCCATTTAAGGAATATGCTAAAGGAAAAGCCAATGAGCAGTAAGTCCCATTGTTTCAGGCACAGAACCCAGCAAACTACTAGCAAGGAACTTCTTGTGTTTTCAGAAGTAGAGTGACATTCCAACTAGCACTTTAAATCTTCTAAATAAATTTTAACGGAAGATTTGGTCTTTTAATTTTCTGTATTATAACCGCTCTGTCCAGCATAGTTTTGTCACATTAATGTTGATTAGATGGTACAAATTCACCCAGCTCAATTCAGAGCCAACCTCAGCATATTTTTCTTCTATATTACATTTTTTATTTATGTTACAGCCCCATCTCTTCAAGAAGACCTCAGCCCCATTTGGAAGCACAAATGAGATCTCAGCTGGGGTGAGCTGATCTTTGCTGTGCCACTGCTCTTTTCTCTGAACTTGGGAGACATGACATCTCACCAGCTCTTTTGGAGCAAGTTTTGACTTTCACAGGTTTGGCATTTCTGGTCCATCTAGATATTTGAAAATCTTTCCACTTTTGAAAGTTGCCTTTACTTCAGAACAGAACACAGACAGAAGCTTGGCTGATTCACTTTATTGTAATTCAAGTTTCAGTGAGTGGTGAAACTGAAATAAGAAAAATCAGTTTAAAACTGACTTTCTCTTGGCCTGTGACCTTGGTATCATCTTTGTCTTCACTTTCAATTATACTAGTAAAAGAAAAAAAAAAAGATTTGAGCAGCAGCACTTCAAAATACATGTTTTTTAAGAGTCTGCAATTGTTAGACATCCTTCATTTCAGGCCTACAGATGTTCAAGTTGTATGAAAGTCCTGTTAGGGAAAAGAAATGAGATTTTATGCTAAACAGGAAAAAAGAAGACATATCAGAAATTAAATAAAGTTATAAGGTGTAAGAGAAGAATTATTCAGGAGAGTGGGATTTTCTGTTTAATGAGTTAGCACAACTAAATCCATTTCAAAAGAAAAAGGATATTGAAGCAGGTGATTCCTTTATTGTGTGTGACATTTACTCTGTGCTGTCCTTTTCTGTAGATCTAGTAAGACTTGTAACTGTATGTTTAATGTGAAGCGCAAAAGTAGTTCTAGGGGCTATTGCCACTAGTATTGAACACAGACCTCAGAAATGAGAGTTGTAATGAGACAGCAGAATGCCCTAAGGTCTTGTTTAAAAATGGTGTTTTCTCCATTACCTTGGGCACTTATGTATTACTAGATATCACAGGCTGTGCAGAAGCTATTTCATTAAAGGTAATGATCACACTCTGCTTCTCTGCCATAGGTGGCAGCATGGGCTGTCACTTAAATAAGCAGATTTGGAGAAAGAGGGACATACAATTAAAGAGAGCTGGTGTAGTAACATGTTAATGTTGTGCTGGAATCACCAGGGGATGTCAACAAGATGCATCTCAACTATAATATAGCTTAAATCTGTGGTTTCTAGGTGGAGAGGGTAGGCTTTTTGCCCTGTGAAATAAAGTAGACATATGGGTGCCTTTAAATAACAATTTCTGAAATGTGAAGATGTATCTGGGGGAACAAGGGAGAACTACTATTTCTCATGAAACTACAGAGGTATATGGAATATTGTTATGTCTTCAATAGGTAGATTTTTGCAAGTGCGCTTGCAATCAGATAGCATTAGGTAATCAGAGAAAGAACAAAAATATAATTATAGAAATCATAAATCTGAAGGAATTCTAAAAAATGTACTGGCTCTTTCCACAAATTTGAGATTAGACAGAAGAGATAATTAATGAGGGATTTCAAATAAAAGCTCTTCACTTTTCATTGTCGTACTTTTAATATTCAATTTTTCTATGAGCTTTTATGACCTTTTTGTTTCATTGAGAACTTAAAAACTTGTGCTGTATTGTGTCTGTTAATAAAACAAGGCCACTAACACAATTGTCCTCAGTGTGTCTTAATATCAGGAGTTCTCCGATAAATTTTCTCATATGCCAAATTTAATGTATTTTCCTCAGAAGACTGAGTCTAATACCAGTAATTCTGAAACTAGGCATTGTAGTTAACAAACAAACAAACAAACAAAAGCCATGTCAATATTTATGTATTGACATTTAATTTCAAAATCTAAAAAAAAAAAAAAAAAAAAAGGCCATTTGAAATGTCTTGGGTTTAATAAAATAAATGACACTGAATGAAGCAGATGCTTTTTGGAATATCCCAGAGAGATGTGATAGTCAGGCAGATTTGCCCATATACTTCATTTCACACTT
>NC_034438.1:44349067-44363009 GCF_002078875.1 Numida meleagris | reverse complement strand
AGTGTGCCTGACAGACCCCAGAGGCTGTCGGTGGGACAGCAGTGTACCTGATGGACCCCAGCGGCTGTCGGTGGGACAGCAGTGTGCCTGACAGAACCCAATGGCTGCTCCACCAGGGATCCCATGGGCCCTTTAGGCCCCGGCCACCGGCCTGTGGGCGGCTGATGAGAGTGCTGTGTGCCCCACTGCAGGAAGGCCCAAAGGCCAGGCTGGAGGAGCAGCGTTCCCTTGGAGCGCCGGCAGGAGCTGGTGCAGCTTGGGATCAGCTGCAGGGCTGGGTCGGATCCAGAGGCATTTTCTTCCTTTGAAGATTCTGGATCTTGTTGAATAGTGTTGGATTGGTGCAGGCACACTGCAGCGAGCTGTAACTCTGTGGCGCTGCCAGGGTCAGGGTGCACCTTTTTAACGCCTTCTGTCTGCCTTTAAGGATTCTGCACTTGTTCACGAGTGAGTTCCAGACCCACTGGAGGTGACAATCGTGATTGATAGTTGCCCAGAGCCTTCCATGGTGTCATGCAAGACTATAAAAGTAGGGCAGTTGGCCAGGGGTGGGGGGCTGCTCCAGGAAAGACAGGACATTGGTTGGCAGATGGTGAGCGATTGCACTGTGCACTTGTCTTGTATATATTATTATTGTTTCTTCTTATTAATATTATTACTTTCCTTTTCTGTCCTATTAAACCCATGAGTGTTACCTTTTACCTTTTTTCTGATTTTCTCCCCAGTCCTAGTGTGAGGGAGTGAGTGAACCGTGTGGTGCTGAGCTGCTTCTGGGTTGAACTACGCCAGCAGGAAAGCAAGGAAACCATTTAGACTGAGATAATGACACTTTAATAAGAGAAGCAAAACTGTGTGCACAGGGAAAGCAGCATGGAGAACTAATTCACTCATTCCCATTGGCAGGTAGATGTCAGCTGTTTTCCAGAAAGGGGGGCCTCAGCTAGCTTAGTGGTTGTTTGGGATGACCAGTGCCACCAGCGTGTACGTCCTCCTCTTTCTCCTCTCTCTAAGCTTTCCTTGTTGAGCACATCATATGGTATGGGCTGTCTCCTTGGTAACTGGAGATCATCTGTCCTGACTGTTCCCCCTCCCAGCCTCTTGCCTACCCCTAGCCTACTGACTGGAGGTCAGCACAGGAAACGGGAAACAGAGAGGCTCTTGAGGCCATGCAAGTGTAGTTCATCTAAACACTGGTGTGTAAGCAATGCCATTTTGTTCAGAAAATTGAAACATATTCCCATACAGGTTTCTCTGAAGAAAACTGACTCCATCCTATCCAGACCCAGTGCAGTGGTAACATTCCTAGGACAGTCTAAGAGGAATTAATCCAGCCACCACCGTGAAGTGACTTCTCTATTAAACCTCAGTCATCTCACAGCACTGGGAAAGTCACACCTGATATGAGATTGCTAAATTCTAGCACCTAACTCTATTAAACTCATTGTAAACAGTTCCTGATAGCACTTTAAAATAATGGTCCATTACTGCAGTAATGCTTAATTAGAATGGAAGTGACAAATGGAGTCATCGTGATTAATGTTATTATAATGAGTACATCTGCAATTTGCTGTAACACACAGAAATGTCTGGCTTCCCAAGAAACTCTCAGTGTGTCTGTTGTATTCATAGGGACATAATAATTCCTCTGAAGGAATCTCATCATAATTTAGCTTGAATTAATGTACATTTATCACACTGTGCTACCCAGAGTAGCAATTTATCTAAATCCTATATATGTAATGTAGACTGTATACTCTGTCTGAGTACATTCAATAATGGAAAAATACTTTGAAGGGGTACATTTACTGTAGATCATTAATGCTCAATGTGTTAAGTGGCCTTTAAATTAAACCAAGTTAAATAAACTCTTCTTTAATATACCAATGTAACTTCTTTCATTAACAAACTCATTAAGGCTTTTTTCATTTATGTACAGTTGATACAAGCATGTGATACCAAAATGTTCTATATGTGGAACAAAATGTGATTCAGGGTTTCTCTATGGTAAGAAAAGGCAAAAGAATGCATGGGTTTGGCACAGTAACTTCAAGTCTTTAGAAAACGAAATGCTGTCCTGCATTAACGCGTTGGAAAAAAAAAACAAATGTCAGCAGTAAAGCTGTCAGCAGGAGCAGGGAGGTGATCATCCCTCTGTACTTGGCACTGAGGAGACTGCCCTTCAAGTACTGTGTTCAGTTTTGGGCCCCTCGCTGCAAGAAAGACATCAAGGCCCTGGAGCATGTTCAGAGAAGGGCAGTGAAGCTGTGATGCATCTGGAGCACAGTCCTACAGGGAACATCTGAGGGAACTCAAATGGCTCAGTCTGGTGGAGAAGAGGCTCAGGTGAGACCTCATCACTCCCTACAGCTTCCTGAAAGGAGGCAGTAGCAAGGTGGGGGTCTCTGGCAACACTGACAGCAAAGCTATGTGGGCCAGAGATAAACGGAGGTTTCATCAGTGTAATGAATTACCAGAGTAGCTCTTTGCCTCTAGAAAATCTGTGAAATGTGGTTTGCATCATGTTTTTGAGTAAGACTTAGCCACAGTTTCTGCATTGGTGTTTGATACCCATACCTGTGTTACACCAGAGCTTCTTTGAAACACCCAGATGTGTTGAGCCCGCTTGCAAGCATTGCTCCAAAAAAGGAAGAAAGAGAACCCAAACCTGAGCAAATGGCTGAGAGGCCAGCCATGACGCCTGGCAGCACGCTGTGCTGATGTGATGTGATGTTCTTGTGTCAGCATTCTGAATGGGGCAAAACATCCATGTCATTAGGGACCGGCAGCCCAGCCTCACCACTCTGGTGTGACACCGACTGCTGTGTTACTAGTAAACAATTAATCAGTGCTTGTGTTCCTAATTAATGGATCTAGTCTGTAACCATCAGGAGATGAAGACAAAGATGAAAACCAGCCAAGAGCAGCAATGAAAGAGCTCCACGGCTGCTCCAGTTATGAATGCAGGCTAGAAAGGCCAACAGAGGAAGGCTGCAGCACCTACCCACCAGGATCCAGAGAAGAGGAGGGAACTGCCACAGTGTTTCAGAACGGGGAGGGTTGAAATGTAGAGAATCAGGCCTTGGTTCACCTCATTTTGTTGGGAGATGAAAACTGGGCATGCAATCTTTCTTGGTGCTTTTTAAATCACTGGAGAGAGGGAAGCACAGCCGAAGGGCAAGTCAGATTCCTCTAAGCACAACTGCTTTTGGTGGTGTCTCTTTCTTTGCTGAAAATAAGGGGAAAGCAGGAAAACATGCTCCTGATTGATTTATAATAGTGAAGTCTGTACCAAAAGGTGGGATGAACGTGGGCCACATGACCAGAACACAGATCTCCTAAGATCCAGTCTAGCAGAAAAGAACAAGGACATTATCTTTAGCCTAAATGGATGCTTCAGTGTTTTGCTTTACACTGAGACCTTTGTAACACTTTATTTATTCTCCTGATAAACCATCCTGACTCCTTCAAAGCCAGTGAATTAACATCTAAGTCAAACCTTTTAATGTTCCTTGGACATGTAGTGTGTGTCGCTTTCTGCCTCTGAATTCTAAAAAGGCCTGGGGCAAATAAATAATGCGGCATGCATATTGTTTCTGTGAAATTCTTTCCTAAAGAATAACTTACTCAGCTCTGTAGTGATGCGTATCCTCTTATAACATGGCTCTGATTGATTCCCCAATGTGGTTCCTCTGAAAACAGCTTCTGCAGAAACAGTCAATAACAACATGAGAAGAGAGGGAAGTCAGTAGAAGCAGAAAGGGGGAGGGGGAAAAAAAGAAACCAAGACACAATAGTTCAGACTGACAAATGCAGGACATCTTTTGCCTATGCCTAAAAATAATGTCATTGTCATGCAAAAAATCCAAAGCATTTCCTATGTTTAGAAAGTTTCTTGACTTGGCTTGCTTTTCCAAGGCTTACTTTGTTCATTCAGGGCTTCAAAGGATGAGAAAAACAAAACCTTGGCTGGAAGCTGGTTATTGATGTTGTTACTGAAATATAATTACCCTCTGTGATGCAGCAGTGCTGGTTCCAGTGCTGTTTGGCCCCAAGTACCCAGTAAGTTACGCACAGAGGAAGGGGGTTTTGTTTTATCCTTCCCCTTCAAGAAGGCTGTGCCTAACTGAGTGGGACAGATGAAGGCAAAGCATACACCACAAGTTTTGAAAACCTGATGGTCAAAAAAAAGAAAAGAAAGAAATCCAGAAGTTTCTTATTCCTCCCAAGTCTTCCAGACAGCTGACTTAGTAGAAACAGCTCCAATTTGAAATCTGCTTTCTTTGTTTCGATGATATACACTCTTGTCACCTTGCCTCCCTTCCTGTTTTGCCTGAGTTATTCCTTTGCTGCTCAGCACAGCACTGGGGTGCCAGGAACACCACCTGCTGCACACAACATTATCGCAGTCAAGAGGATGAAATCTGAACTCCATTGCAGATTTTGCAAGAAATGGAACTCGTTGATGTTCAGATACTTTGTAATGGCTCCTCCTCCACTCTGAGGAACAAGTGAATATTGGAGATCAACCATTGTTCGAATCAGCCACCCCTGAGGTCAGGCCACGGACTGACAGACACCTCATGGAGATGGCAGGCGTCACCACACCTCAAAGCAGCAGAAAAAGCCTTTCCCAAGCACAGCAAGGCATCTGAATACATACAACTGAATGCCTGAAGTGAATCATCACCTTTATTGCCCTTCTCCATGCACTGTACTGGTTGATTTGAATGTGTCTGATCATTGCCTGGATACCTTTTCCTTGTGTCAATATTTTTCCTGTGAAACAGTACACAGCGCTCCACCTGAAATCCTACAGACTGGCAGGGTGCTATTACAAAAGATTACTTAATTGCAGATTACTTCTGTACATTTGAATTTCAGTAGCTTATTAAGTTGTCAGATTTAATTACCATTACATGTTTAGATTATGCCACAGATTATTTAGTTTGGTACCTAGGTTTGCCAACCTGTTTGTGGGGTGACATGACAGGGTGATAATTACAGCATTACTGGAAAACCTAAAATTTTCCATCGGAAAGACTAGAAGTCCTTGGCATCAGCACGACCCTAGTAAATGCTCATTCTTGCAAGTCTAAGTAATGTTTACCGCAGTGTGGGTCTGGTTCTCTAAGAGCTGCCTAATTCTCCACCCCATGAGACAAGTAATGCACAGAATAGGCCTGGGTTGGTTGGGTTTGAAACGCTCAACTTGAAATCTCAAATCACAGGAAATGCAATTGAATTGTGTTTTGTTACAATCCCCAAAGCAAGACTACGTTTGCTGCAATGTTTACCAAAGCGCTTGAGCTCTGAAATGCAGATTTCACTGGTACAAGTTGCTGTCATTAACTACTGCAGGAGGTGAACTGACACCAAGTTTAGATCAGTGCAGGCACTGCCTGGATCTGTTACCAGTGTTACCGTTCTCACTGTTTCCAAGCTAACTTGACAGTTACCCAGTCTGGCAAATTTCCTTGCTGTTCTCTATCTGTTGGTTCTTTCCTAGTTGCAGTTGTCTTCTGTGCTCTTGCACAAAATAGAAGCTCTGCAAGGCAGGTTGGGAAGGCTTTGATGAATAGATGCTCACATCTCTATTTTCCATGTACGCACTGTAGTTCGGAGATCTTCACACAATATACTGTGATTTTGAATCATTAAGAAAAAAAAAAAAAGCTGGAGGGTGGTAGAACAGTGGCTGATAGGATGAAATACCCTTTCTGCCTTAAGTCTCCCTCTTTTCCATATATAGGTATAAAGGTGCAGTAGGTACAGTATCTGTATCTGTCATTACAGAGATACATAAATCATATATATTTAAGAACGTATTATTTACTTTCTCTCTGTATACAAGCAGTAATGAGTTCCATATATCTTTAAACACATGTAGCAATAAATACATATTGTTAAAAGTAATCTATTCAAGTCACAATTACCCCTTACTCAAATATCCCTTCTAAATCATTATCCTCCTGTTCTAATGGTACACGCTGTATGTTGGTATTGTTTTGCCTAGTTATTATTAAAACACCCTGCCTCTGCCTCACTGTAATATTTTCTTTGGCACAGCCATTGCTTTGAAAGCCTAGAAAAATAATAAAGTATATGGGAAACACGTAAGAGAGCCATCCATTTCTCAGCCTGTCTTCAGTTAATTAATACTTCCACATTCTCAAGAGGAGGACAAATCTTAGCTCTTTTACCAGATTAAGAAAGGAAGAGACACAATAAATATTCTGCTGAGCTGAGGCTGTTTTTGCTTCCATTGCAGCTTTGTGCTGAGAATGGAGAGCCCACCTTGTCAAGCCTCAAGGGAAAGGTGTTGTTTTTCTCCTTTGGAAGGATGGATAGGAACTCCACTCACACATGCTTTTGCAAGTAATACAGCAGTTACCAACTCTCATTGCCGTTTAGCCTCCCACAATTGTCTCTTTACTGGAAACCTTGAACTTTCACTCAGAGCTTTTGGGAGGAACTGGTGTATTTCCAGGAGCAGTGTTGGCATACATCTCCTTTGTAAACCTGTAGCTGCAGAAATTGGGCTAGGCCATCCATCCAGCCGAGCTGAAATGGATTTCTGGCTGTATTCATTGACATAGCTAGGATAGATACTCTGTAGCTCAGAGTAGTGACAAGTGACATTTTCATTCCTCTCTCCCTTCCCCTCCTCCTTTGTCACATCAGCTCACAGGCCAAGGGAAGCACACTTACCCAGAAAGGGTGAGCCGGGCTTAGCCTCCATGGATCAGACATTGAGAGTGGCTAGGATGCTTTCTGTGTCCGCCAAGGGAGGATTGTTTGAGATAGAGGTGTTGGAAAACAGGATGACACAAGCAGCGCAATGCTTGACATTAACTGTCTTCAGATCCACACAGGAAAGAGCACTACCCTGATAAAACCACGTAAATGGTGATAAGGAGGAATTTGAGAAAGCTGAACATTAAGAACCATTAAAAGTGAAACATGAACAAATACACTTATTTCAAACCCAGCTAGCACAATGGCATTTTGGAAGCATCTTCAAATACAAGAAGCTTTGGTCAGAGAAGAAAATTCATGGGTCTAAATTTGCAAGTCATTGGACAATTCCCCATTTCCAATCATGATTTTCTTCTCAGTAGTAACCAGAGTGCCATACCACCAACATCTGCCTCTGACCTCATGGACAAGCATGATAAAATAGGAGGCATTGCTTTTGGATCAGCGCTCATATTAACGAACACTTAAAACATCTTCAGAAGCATGTGAGAGAGCTACAGAAAGGAAGGGAGACGGAGAAACAATACGGAAAAAAATTCTTACCGAGAACAACCACAGCTTTGGGAAATTCTGAATAAGTTTCCATTCTCCCTGCAGATATTCCAACGGCCCAAGAAAAACAGTGTCCTTCAACTCACGGTAAAGGAAGTTACTCACGCGTAAGGGCATCACAAAGTCCTACAGCCCAATCAGTGGTGAGTTTGTATCATCAAAGATGCAGACCAAAATGCGATCCTGCAGGTACTGCAGGCTTGGTTCTTGCAACTCTAAATTTAAAACAGAATTCTGATAGAATAGTGGATACAGTTATCAGATTTAAAATATTTCTTAGCCTTGTAACATCTACACGTAGAATAAGAATATATATCAAAGTATTTTTTCTTAAGTATTTGGATTCCAAACGTACCCTACAAAAGCAAAAAACTCACATACCAATTTGGTATCAAGCATCAAAACTGTGTAACAAAGCAACAACAGCAGATATCAATTCTAGGTGTTTACTAACTGCTTTGTCCTGGTGGTTTTTCCTGGCTGTTTACATTCCTCAAATTAACTAATTAACGCAGTGCTGGGGAGCAGGTGTTTCTTAATACACATGGCTGGTGTCTTGTGATTGGTAGGTGGTATGGGCAGTCCCCAAAGCAGGCCTGTCACAGGCACAGCACCAACAGCCCCCTCCACCAACCAGGAACTGTGGGATCTGTTCCCACAGTGTTCATTCCTTGACAGTTTTTTTTTCCAAAGAGAAACAAGGGTCTTTGTCAGGGAGAAGTTTCCTGATGAGGGATTAGAATCATAACCAAATTAAATGATTGTCTCTAACTAATTAGATTAGTTCAAACTGAATAATGAAACCTTTAGCTGTATTTAATGTAACATGCCTGAAGGCCAAGGATTAGTCTACTGAATCACAGAATCATAGAACTGCTCTGGTTGGAAAAGACTTTAAAGATCATCAAGTCCAACCGCAACCTAACCGTACTGCCCTAACTCTAACAACTCACCATGAATGAAGCTAAACAATTAAAAACACAATCTATTTTATAGCTTATTTTATAGGAACAATTGGAAAAACTATTACTGCTGAACTCTGCAGAGGAAATACACAATTACAACATCAACAGGAGCAGTCCGATTAGCGAAGGAGCAGCAGGGAGAGGCAAGACATTCTGAAGATGCTACAGAAGGACTAAGGCCTTCCTGCCAAGCTGGGGCCAGGAAGGTAACCATCTCTGGCTTTACTACTCCTTTGGTGAGGTTATGTGGAATAAAAGCCTATCAAATCTTAAGTATCTATACAGAAGCTGAGTGAAGATTAAAATTCACTGAAACCATTTAAATGATTTAATAATTTATACTTGATGTAAAAGTCAAAGAGAATTATACTGTTAAATGCATTTAGATGCCCTGTGTTCTGCATGGACATCCTGAAGGAACTTCTGTAAGTTATGTTACCTAATTTTGCATAGTTTCCAAACAGAAGGAGATGCTGAAGTGCTGTGACAAAGCCTGTGGGACTTTACTTGCACCTTTAAGCTCTTAACTGTGTTTAAAAATGTAGCCTTTGAGCACTGAGAGTGTGGTTTGGGACGCTGTCAAGCACCCACCTCACTCCCCAAAATGCATCTTAGACTCACAAGCCTTTGAGGGTTTGCCTGGTTGTGGTTGCAAAGGACAATAGTGCATGAACATGAAGTGCAATAGCTATTACACACTTATTTTCTTTGTGGACATTCTTAAACCTCATAAAGAGCCTCTTGCACAGCCTAGCATAGCTACACAAAACCAGTACAAAGGTGGCACATGGGGAATTAGGACACACTAGCAGTTGTAAGCCTTTTCCTTGTGTAAGTCTGCCCCTAAGATCTTTTCAAAACATTACCTTTCAATTCCCAGAGCTGAGCTCCCAGTCCTATTGGGATATTTGCCCATTTGTAATGACTAATCCTATTTTGGTGGTTACTGGGCAATGAGTTCCTTTTAATTGCTTGGAAGGAAGCTGCAGCATTTCAAGCAGCATGAATTCCAGCCTGCTACAAGTCTCCCAGCTGGCAGAACAGCTTGAACATTCTGTATTTTTGATGAAATCTTTGATCACCTCATTGCAAGATTTGGTTGCCTACTCTCAGCTCTCTGGCAGCTCTGAGCACAACTTGCCATTTCTGGATAGGATTTGTTCTTTTACAGATCAGACACATGAAATAAATAAACCAAACAGTATTAAAGATATCCGGATCAGTACGGTAAGGGACACAACATGCAACGTTTAAAAACAAAACAGGTATCAATCAGACCTTCCTTTGCACATCTGCTGAAATGGTCTCCTGAGATTGGATGCCTTTAGATGAACACAGGAGGCATTACCCATCCCTTGTTAGCTTGGAGATCCTTCTCTGTTCCCAGGCTACCACTAAAATTAAAGCAAATATGTCCATGGAATGAGACTTCAGCTCC
The DNA here is from genome assembly GCF_002078875.1 of Numida meleagris. Lineage (NCBI taxonomy): Eukaryota > Metazoa > Chordata > Aves > Galliformes > Numididae > Numida > Numida meleagris. The sequence goes on along the minus strand of NC_034438.1, from coordinate 44,353,298 downwards.
CATCAGTCTCTGGTCAAGACACTTGTCAACGGTTTACAGGCGTTCAGCCCAGTTCCGTGATGAATGGGACGGGGGACCCACGGGCCCACACCCAGGGAAAAGGGGAAAAGGGTAAGGAGATGGCCCTGAGAGCAAAGAACAGCTGCAACAATCTGAGGAGAAACAAACTAATTTACTAAATAAGATATCAATCAAGAATGCAAAACAACACACTATAATACAATATAATTACAATTTAAGCTGATAAATCCAATACAGAGAATGTCCCAAAATCAAGGTAGGCCTTACTCTACTACCGACAATAAGATGGCTGGAGAGCGAGGTGCTGCCAGGACAAGAGACGGGCGGAAAAAGGGACAAGGTCTCATGATCTGCAAGTTTTTATCTTTTCCTTCTGGCCGGAAATGGTAACAGAGGAGCAAAGTACCTTGGGGAATGTAGTAGTCCTTCTCTTCTGAGAACCAGGTACATTCACTACATGATGTTATGATGTGGAATACCAATAACCGAAAATCATAAAACCATGACAACACTATATCTGCAACTCACTTCTGAAAAGGGGGTGGTGGTCTCAGTCTCTCTCTTTCAGAGCAGGGTCAACTAAGGGAACGCATGTAAACAACAGTAAACTAGGAAGTGCTGTCTCCTCTGCCCAGGTGTACGCTTTGAAGCCCCAACTTATTCCTTGGAGGACAAAGAGGAACATGCGAAATACCAAAGGTCACCACCCCACACCTACCAGAATAGCGCTGTGCAGTGGAACAGCATCATACCAGTGGAACCTTTGTGTTGAATATGAGGAGACTCCGCTGCTCTCCTCATCCAGGGCATTTGGGACCCTGAAACAGAGAGAGTAGCTTCTGAGCTACAGAAAAACCTCCAAGCTGAGATCACATCTCCAGCTGCTGCTGAGGTGCCCTCCTCATTGACATTGCAGCTTTCAGATCCCTTAATGACAAGGAAAAGTGAGGATGTATGAGTCACAAGGGCTATGTGGTGGAGGAATTCCTTTGCCAATATCAGTTTAGTGGGAAAAAGAACACGAAAAATATGTTGTAACAAATTTTTAATATGGTTATTTAATTAGTTGTGATGCTTATGGCTGTTTGAGCTTGGTTCCTAAAGGTATTTTAAATAATGAGTTCTTCAGTGGAGACATTAATTGAAGCAACATTTATATAAACATGGTCTCAGGAGCAAGAAGAAGTCAGCAGGAATTTTCCCTCATCTTCAGCAGCTTTAAATAAGGCCGGCCCATATTGCAGGATATTCTTCAAGGTAAATTTCAGATATACAGCTTTGTGAGCATTGTGCTAGTCCAAGACCATGGGAAATGAAACCCGTTCAATCAGATGCAACTCTGATGCCATGCTGTTTCAAAGGACTGCAGCAGATCAAGGATTGTTGGAGAAAGCCATGCTGAACAACAAGGGATTATGACAAAACTGGTGTCTGCTCATGGAAAAGACCTGTTTGCTCAGCACTCTCTCCCCAGCTTTACTGTAGATAGAAAGGAGCCCTAAGCAGCTGTCTTAGGAACAAAGCTTATTTAATGACTCTGTAACTGAAATAGCAACAATAAAAGAAACTTGCCATCTAGGATTACAATGTACGCTAAACACAACAGCCTTAGTGGAGCTGTATGACCAGACAAGTGTTCGGTCCAGACCTTGTTTTTTCTTGTACAGTTCATCCTTATCTTGTCAATGCAGTATTGAGATTAACAGAGAAGGGGGGGCTTTGCTTGGGAAGGTGCCATTCATTGTGAGGCTTGCAAGGCAGATCTAACTGTGCCCTGCACAGACCAACTTACACTGGAACTCGGCTTAGCACTTCTTAGCAGAGCAACAGGGAACCTGAGATTTTATCCATTTTACACATGGCATTGTGGGATTTGCAGCTTGTACCAAACTCCATGATGTCACAGCTGCACAATTAACCAGTGCTCTGGATAATTAGTTAAAAGTCACCATTATTTCAGTAATCCCAGCACAGCCGTTGCCTTTTCCATTCAATATCAGAATCTAAAAGATTAGGCTGGAGCTTCCTGGTGGTTTCTGCTAGCTCCCCAGGTCTTGCACTAAGGGGAATCCACTCATCACACACTCCTCTTCAGATGATGAATCTTCAGGCCACTGATTAAATAGCATTTTAGCAAGCTGGAGACTCTTCTCACGAGCTTTCTTTACTTGGCTCACATTCACCAATCAATCAGCATATATATCTCTGTCATAATAAAGACATAATCTATATACACAACTTGTCAGAAATGACAACCTTTCCTTTTAATATTATAGGAAATATATACGCCTTGGAAGAAATACCTGGTGGATCCCTAAGGCAGGGAAAAGAGAAGATGGCAGGAGACCCGCTTTATCATAACAGCATCCCCCTTTGCAAGGCTAAGCACACTCTCATTTAACAAACCATTCTTTAGTTAGAGGTTTCTCCTGTCACAAACTCTGCAAATTACATGATCCTTACAGAAATCTGATTTTCCTGAGAGACTCGTAAATCATTCTGCATTGGACTCTGGGGAGCTTGAGGGTGGGGTCACAAGAACTGATATGGTGTAGTACTCTATACAGACAGAAACAGTCTCTGGCTGAGCTACATGAGTTACTTACTACAGCTATTAGAAGGTTATCTGGGTCAAATTGACTGTGCTGAGTACACTGTTATCCATGCTTGATAACCAAAAGAGATTCACAGGATGCTGTGCCTTGCCACGTCCATGCTACTGACACTTCTTCCTCCACTCATCACCTTCTTATTCAGGGTTCTTATCACTTTGCACTGAGCAGAATACCAGAAGACGCCTGGGATATAAAGCAAGGCCTGGAAGAGCTGCACTGCTGGACCTCCGCAATCTGCACAGGAGAAATTCAGGAGCAGAAGTCCCAAGAGGCGCCCATGTGTGGGAAGCAGGCAGGTGGCTGCAGCAGCTGCATTTGGGGAGGCCCCAGCCCACCAGCACCACCGCCCTGACATCGCTCAGCACCACAGCCCTGGGGATGATTTAACACTTGGCACGTGGGCTGTTCCATTCACATCCCATTTGGGAATCCGCTTATTGTTTCTTGAATTGCTCCCAGATCTGCACATATGTAGCCTTCTCCTTTAGGGAGGAGCAGAGTTTCACACACATACAATGGAAATTGCCATTGCCTGTGGGTCTGCTGCAAAGCCAGTTTCTCACTCTGAGGCCTACACTATGAGAATCCAGTGCTTATCTTGGCTCAGCTTATTCATCACCATGGATTACATCACTCGAATCGCAATGCATCAAAGTGTTCTCCCTACCTCACAAGGAACTGTGAAGCTTAATTAATTAATAGATGCAGAGGTATTATGCATCATTGCAAAATGTTGTAATTTAGAGCATTTCATCCAATAATTAAAAAATATCAGGCAACAAATAAAACCAATCTTAAAAATGAGTAGTTAATTTTTTTAAATTACATCCACTGAACCAAATCTGCCCCTAAGCAATGCACATGTAATCCCAGTGAAGTCAATGTGGTTGTACAGAACCCACTGAAGTACAACAGGCAGTAGTCAACATTTATACCGTAGCAGTTCTTAGAGGTTTCTCCCTTAGGTTTAGGGCTGTAGACATGAACCACAAAGGCAAACTAAGCTGATCTGAGACAACGGATCTTTGAGTAGCATTGGCACTCACACAACACACACACAGAAAGGTCGAGTCCAACAGGCACTACCCTGCGCCGCATTCTCACATGGAGCCAGGGTCCTCAGATAGCTACAGGACTCCAAGTGATGGAGCCTGAAAAAGAAACGAAGCAGTGCTGGATGAACTGAGTGCGCAAGGGTAACCTGAACAGTTACCCACAAAGAGCAGTGGGCCTACTCCTCTCCAGAAGATACCTTCTGCTTTTTTTTTTTTTTTTTTTTCCCACAGAATTAGCTAGGTTGGAAAAGATCTACAAGATCATCCAGTCCAACCATCCACCTACCACCAATAACTCCACTAAACCACGTCTCTCAACGCTATATCTAAACGTTTCTTGAACACCTCCAGGGACAGTGACTCCACCACTTCCCTAGGCAGCCCATTCCACCACCTGACCACTCTTTCAGAAAAGTAGAGTTTCCTAATGTCCAGCCTAAATCTCCCCTGGTGCAACGTGAAGCCATTCCCCCTCGTCCTGTCACCAGAGAGAGAGTTGAGAGAAGAGGCTGACCCCCAGCTCACTACAACCTCCCTTCA
>NC_034438.1:44343717-44348492 GCF_002078875.1 Numida meleagris | reverse complement strand
TACTGAGGGTGCTCTCAATGCCCTCATCCAGGTCATCAATAAAGATATTGAAGAGGACAGGCCCCAGCACCGACCCCTGGGGAACACCAGTTGTGACAGGTTGCCAGCTGGATTTAACTCCATTAACCACCACTCTCTGGGCCCGGCCCTCCAGCCAGCTCCTTACCCAGCAAAGAATGTACCTATCCAAGCCACGGGCTGCCAGTTTCTCCAGGAGAATGCTGTGGGAGACAGTGTCAAAGGCTTTGCTGAAGTCTAGGTAGACCACATCAACAGCCTTTCCCTCATCCACCAGGCGGGTCACTCAATCATAAAAGGAGATCAGGTTGGTCAAGCAGGACCTGCCCTTCACAAACCCATGCTGGCTGCGCCTGGTCCCCTGGTTGTCCTGCAAATGCCGCATGATCTCCCTCAGGACAATCTGCTCCATAACCTTCCCTGACACCGAGGTCAGGCTGACAGGCCTGTAGTTCCCCGGATCCTCCTTATGACCCTTCTTGTAGATGGGAGTCACACTGGCAAGTTTCCAGTCTTCTGGGACCTCTCCAGTTGACCAGGAATGCCGATAGATGATGGAAAGCGGCTTGGCTATCTCCTCCACCAGCTCCCTCAGTACTCTTGGGTGGATCTCGTCCGGCCCCATGGACTTGTGGCAGTCCAGGTGGAGTAGTAGGTCTCTGACCATTTCCTTCTGAATCATGGGGGGTTTATTCCAGTCCCCATCTGAGACTTCCAGGTCAGGGAGTAGAGTACTCTGAGGATAACTGGTCTGGCTTTTAAAGACAGACGTAAAAAAGGCATTGAGAACCTCAGCCTTTTCCTTGTCCTCAGTGGCCACATTCCCAGCCGCACCCAGTAAGCAATGGAGATTCTCCTTGGTCCTCCTCTTACTGTTAATATATCTGTAGAAGAGTTTCTTGTTCCCTTTTATCCCAGCAGCCAAGCTTAGTTTGAGCTGGGCCTTTGCCTTTCTAATTTTCTCCCTGCACATCCTAACAACCTCTTTGTACTCTTTCCGAGTTGCCTGTCCCTTCTTCCACAGGATGTAGTGCCTCAGGAAAAGCTCCCTGTTCATCCATGCCGGTCTCCTTCCCGGCCGGCTCATCTTGCAGCTCAGGGGGACAGCCTGTTCCTGCGCCTTCAGGACTTCCTTCTTGAGGAGCAACCAGCCTTCCTGGACCCCTTTACCCTCCAAGACCGAATCCCAAGGGACCCTCCCTACCAGTTTCCTGAACAATTCAAAGTCTGCCCTCCAAAATTCCAAGATAGCAGTTTTGCTGTCCCCTCTCCTGGTTCCACCAAGAATCGAGAACTCTACCATTTCATGGTTGCTCTGTCCAAGGCAGCCTCCAACTTCCACATCTCCCACCAGATCTTCCCTGTTTGTAAACAGCAGGTCTAGCAGGGCACCTCCCCTGGTAGGTTCTCTCACCAGCTGCAGAAGGAAGTTATCTTCCATACACTCTAGAAACCTCCCAGACTGCTTCTTCTGTGCCGTGTTGTATTCCCAGCATATATCAGGGAAGTTGAAGTCCCCCATGAGGACAAGGGTTGGCGATCGTTCAACTTCAGCCAGCTGTTTATAGAATGCCTCATCTGTCTCTTCATCCAGGTTAGGTGGTCTATAACAGAACTCCACCAGGATGTCTGCCTTGTCAGCCTTTCCTTTGATCCTAACCCATAGAGATTCAATGTTATCTTCCCCAGTTGCAAGCTCAATAACATCAAAACAGTCTCTAACATAGAGAGCCACGCCACCACCCCTCCTTCCTTGCCTATCCTTTCTGAAGAGCTTGTAGATATCCATCGCAGCACTCCAGTCATGGGAGCGATCCCACCATGTTTCCGTAATGGAAACTAAGTCATAGTTTGCCTGCTGCACGAAGGCTTCGAGCTCCTCCTGTTTGTTGCTCATGCTGCGGGGATTGGCATAACCGTACTTCAGCTGAGCCCCTTGCCTCACCTGTAATCCCAGTGCTCAACTAGGCACACCTCCTGCAGGGCTGGTTTTATCCCCTTCCCCCTTCCTCTCTAGTTTAAAGTCTTCTCTATAAGCCCTGCAAGCTCCTAGGCAAGGATGTGTTTCCCCATTTGAGACAGGCCGGACCCATCAGCAGACCTCAGGTCTGGTGCCGAGTAAACCGCCTCGTGACCAAAGAACCCCAAATTCTTGCGTTTGCACCAGCCTATCAGCCATGTGTTTATGAGATGGGTTTTCCTGCCCCTTTCAGTGTCCTCCTCTGTCAATGAAGGGATAGAAGAAAATACCACCTGTACTCCCATTCCCTGAACTAACCGCCCTAGTCCCCTGAAGTCATTTTTGATAAGTTTCAGGCTTCTGTCAGCAGTCTTATTGCTGACGGCCTGAACTATTAATAAAGAAAAATAATCAGAGGGGTGGATCAAACTGGGGAGTTTTCTAGAGATATCCCTGACCTGGGCCCCAGGGAGGCAGCACACCTCCCTACAGGTAGGGTCAGGTTGACATATAGGGCCTTCCGGTCCTCTCAGAAGGGAGTCGCCTATGACGATCACCCTTCTGTCCTTCCTGGCAGAGGCAGACTCAAGGCATGGAGTCGAGCGCCTCACCTTGCCGTCCAGCCTCCACTTCCATACCCAGCCTCTACCCGAACCACTCACTGGCTACCACTGTACTATAAAAGGACGCATTGTTCAGCCATCGATGCAAGCCAGATGTCATAACTCCAGCTCTTTTTCAAATTAACATAGCACAGTTATTGTGGGGAAGCTGGATATGACTTCTGCAGGCAGGCCTCACGTGTCAGAGCCGCAAGCCATTGTTTCTGACAGAAAACAGCAGTCCATTATTCATGGCATCCCTGGTGAGATCTTTGCTGAGGTTCCCCTCTTCCCTCCAAGGTTGCTGGGGCCTCTTGTCAGCTCGAGCACATGCATGTATTGTTCCTTCACTGCTCCTCGGGCTGGGCATGAGCTGGGTTTTAAAACTGAAGCCTGATCCTGCTACCCACACACAGAATAGAGGCTTGCTTCCATTCCAGGAAGGCTGATCAGAGAGTAGGACAGCAGGCAGCTCAAGGAAGGGTGGTGAAATTCAGCTTCTAATTATTAGATTAAAGCCTTAAAGCAGTTGTCATGTATGAAGGAACAAAGTGGAATTTGGCAAACGGGAAGGGAAAAAAACAAATCTTCTTGCATGGCTAGTTTGAGTTAGAAAGGACAATCGAAGGTTTAACTACTGCATGGGGCTGGGGTAAGTAGAATGTAAGGCAAGATAAGAAAAGGAACTCGGCGAAACTCCATTATCAGCAGGGATCAGTACAAGGAACTGGCCAAAGCGGAGTGACTCTGAAAAGCAGCAGTGGGGTGAAAAGGGCAGAGTGATGAAGACGCCGAGCCTTCATCCAGCGACCACCAGGAGGAGCTACAACGCATGCCCCGGGGGAGGGACCGTATACAAAGGAATTCCCAGGAAATGATGAATATGTAGATGGGTCCCGGGAAACCTGCCGAATATGTATAAGCTTGGCTTTTAAATATCTAACATTTCTGCCCATGGTTATGCGAGTTTGGTAGGGCGGTGACCCCCCTCGCATCCGGTGTGGGCGCAGCACCGTAATAAACATACCCGCTTTAGAACCTAATCTCGGGTGATGGAGTTTGATTCCGCAAATCAGTTTGGCACCCCAGATGGGACCTTCTCTGCTCGGCTGCAGGACCAGCTGAGTTGGGGGATGCCTTTGGTGTGCCCTGAGGATTCTCGGAAGGACTCCCTTCCTCACCGAATCACTGCGGGGACTGACAAGGACCATCCATTGATGGACCAGGTATGTTTATGGGAAAGGGGAACCTGTAAGTCATAAAGAGACATCTTACGCAGGGTATGAAGGAGCAAATGCTCCCCCCCTGGAATGTGAGCTCACGGGTTGGTTAGGTTGCCAGCTGGGAAGGGGCAGTACCTGCAGGTTGTAGGCAAGGAATAGCAACAGTTTGCTCCCCCTTGGGTTTGGGTACTTGCAATTGGTGTGAGAGTAAATCCCTCAGGAAGAGGGTCCCACTTAGGGAGGTATCTCGAGAATCCAGAGAACCTCATAGGTAAAACTCGTGAGGTATCCCGGGAGTGAGGTCATAGGACACTCGGGATGTAAGCTGCAGTTGCAACTGCTTGGTACCATAAATTTATTATTATTACCATTTGTTGCAAGTATCCAGTACTGTGTATTTGAACTATTATTGATACATTTGAGATATCGTTCCAAACGTTTGGACTAAGATCTTATCTGAGCCAGCAGAGAGTGTGTGAGTGCGGTGTGACTGAGACGCACTTCAGTACGAAGCGAGTGTGGAGTCCCAATCTGCGGTCCCGTGGTCTCGTGAGAGGCATGCACAGAGACTGACAAAGCGGCTGCAGTGGTGAAGGGCAGACTTTGAATTCATCTGTAAACACTAAGACTCCTTTCTCTGAAACAGAATCGGCTTATGCCGCTTAATGGGTGCAAAAAGTAAAACAGTTCCTCACAAGAAAGAGTCGAAGTTGAAAGGGAGAGAAGCAAAAAGATCAGAAATGGGATCCTTTAGATAATTTGCCTCACCCCCTTAAAATTCAGAAGCAATGCAAGCGGCAGCCACCTCTGCAGAGGCAGGCAGTGTCCCTGCTGCGGATCCCATGCAGGGTCCTAGAGAGGCACATATCGTCGATTACGGAGGGAACTGGAAGAACATAAATGGGACCTGGAGAATTTTCCTTTCTCTAATCCTAACCTTACTAACACTTCACTATATCCTCTTAGGGAAGT
>NC_034438.1:44281470-44343626 GCF_002078875.1 Numida meleagris | reverse complement strand
CTAGCAGAAAGGTCAGGAATTTTAAGAAGGAAATGAATTCCTTAATTGAAGATCCTATAAGAGTAGCAGAACAATTAGATCAATTTCTAGGGCCTAATTTCTGCTCATGGATGGAAATGCTATCTATCATGGGTATGTTGTTTCCTGCAGGAGCTCTTATAAGAGGCTCAGAAAGAGTATGTCAGAAGGGAGATGAGAAACAAAAACAAAAGGCTAAATTAATGGTTTCAACAGTGGATCATGTAGTGAAACAAAGAATTGGTAACAGAGAAAAGAACACGGAAGGAAGGTTGAGCCATGGAGGGAGACAGAGAGAGGAAAGATCCCAAGGATAAACTGTACTGATTATTGTCACTGTCACTGTGATTGTTAAATGTTTGTGTTGTGAAAGTGTTACCTAAGAAGCTGTCATGGGACAAGGGGTCTAAAGAGATAGCGACAAGAGCCCCTGGGCTGTATTTTGGCTCACTGGAGAGATGTTGCTGGTGAGCCAGGGGGAATATTGGATAAGAAATCAGGAACATAAATGATGAAACAGAACCAGTTTTTATAACTGAGTCTCCTAATCGTGAGACCAAGTGCTGGGTGTTTGTGGAAACTGAAGAACTGTATTGTTTGACTTGTGGGTTTTGAAGGGAGTGGGACAAACTGTTTTAATGGTATATGGAGGTGTAATTGTTGATGGTATATGATATGTGGAAGTGCAATTGATGATGGTATGTGGAAATGTAATTGAGGGTATGAAAATGGCAAAAGGGCTAAGGAAAACAATGAATCTGAGATATTAGGGCTTGTGATCTGTGCTGGCCAAAGCAGATGGGTGCTGGCACAAGAACAACCCCTCACACTGCCCCCCCTCCTTTGCAGCTCAGAAACAGAACTCTTGGAGTGAGAGAGCCGGGAGCCAGAGATTGTTGCCGTGAGCAGCATGTTACTTGTGAACTGGGAAGGGAGGGGACAGGACGCTGGAAGTCCTGTCCCCTGTCCTTCATCTGCAGAGATCTAGGAAACCCGATATCCCAGTGTTAGCACTGGAGGGCTCCAGAGGGGAGGAGGTGAAACTGAAATATAATGTTAGTAGCTTTTGTAACGATGAAAGTTTGGAAAGTGAAAAAGGTTTGGGAAAGACACAGGCTGAGGAAGGCAGAGATGAGCAAGATGTAACAGGAATGTCAGGACCAAGAAGAGAGGTGAGGGATTTGGAAAATTGATTAGCAGGGAAATTGGGAAGAACAACAGCAGCTGCTACTGTTGCTGCACTAGAAAAGAGCCCTAGGACTTGGAGATCCCCTGAGGAAAAAGCAGGGAGTCTGGAAGGCCCCAGGGAGGGTTCCACCCCCACTGGACCAAAAGCAGCATGCAAATAGCAGAGGAATGAGACATTGGTGAAGAAACTGTACCCAGCTGAGTGGGGGAGGGAACCACCTCTGATCACAAAATCTAAGTGATGGAACCTGGGAATTTAACCTTAGCAGACCCACTGCTAGGGTTAAATTGGTTAAACTGAAACTAGGGGAGCAGGGTAAAGAGCTTTAATTACTACCCGCAGACAATTTTTCTAGCAGTAGTAGGAAGCCACTACTGGCCAACAAGAAGCAGCTTACCTTTGGGGACCAATTAAATACAAGCTGGGAGGATAAGTAGGAATACATAAATTATATACACCCAGTGGTGGCAAATCCATACACTTCATTAACCAAGTTAAGGAATGAGTAGGTGGAGTTTACCTTCTGGATTTGAAGGATGCATTTCTGCCTGGTTTGGCCAAAGGATTTGCCTTTGAATAGGAAAACCCCAATACAGAGAGAAAAAGATTCAGTTAACCTGGACAGTGTCACCGAGGATTGTGAGAACAGCCCAGTGATTTTTTGAGAACCAGTCAGCTCATGAGCCCAAGACTTGGGTTTGTCCATCCCAAGGTGGAAGTTTACTGCAATATGTGATGCCACAGTAACAAAAGAGGACTGTGTACAATGGACTGTGAGTTTGCTGCATTTCTTGGTTTAAATGATTATCAAGTTTCTCAACAGAAAGCTCAAATGATCCAAGAGAAGGAAGGAAGCAATTTGCTGAATGCCTTGAACACCAACACAGAGCTACCTCCGAGCCAGCAGCATGTGACTGCTTGGAGACTGTCATGCCAGTCAGCTAGACCTACAGGAGGAACCACTGGATGATGCTGAGGATTCCTGGGTTCATCGATGGAAGCAGTTTTGTGAGACAAGGAAACCGTAAGGCAGGATATGCTACTACTGACAAGGAAATAGAAGTAAAACCATTACCTGTGGGGACTTCTGCTCAGAAGGCTGAAATAACTGCCTTGACAAGAGCCTTAAATATATGGACAGATGCTAAATATGGATTTGGAGTGGTACATGCTTATAGTACCACCTGGAAAGAGCAAGGATTGCTCACACACAAGGAAAACAAATTCAGCATGGTGTAAATCTACGAAAAAGCGTGGATATTACACATTGTAAAGGACATCAGAAAGGTAACACTGTACAGGGAACTGGAAATAAGATGATGGATCAGGTGGCAGAACAGGCAGCTGACGGAAAAGAAATTGTTGAACTGGCTTTAATTCCAGACGGTAAACTTCCAATTTCTGAACCCAAGTCAGAAGGTGTAAAGTATTTTAGAGGGGATAGGAATCTAATTAATGGTTTAGAAGGGAAGAGAGCAAGCTGACAAATGGGTGCATACCTGGATGGACACACTGCTGAGCCCATTAGTATTTTATGGAAATTGGTCCTAAGGAAACATAATAAAACATACTGGGGGAACAGACGCTACGAAGTATTTGCATGATCTGAGTACCAGGAACAGGGAACAAAAGGGACCTATTGGGAAAGAGAACCTTCCAGGGCAACAATGGCAAACTGTTTTTTCAGAGTTGCCAAGAAAAGGGGGGTCTTGTTATATACTAGTTCTAACCAATATCTTTTCAGGATGGCCGGAGGCATTCCCTTGCAGAATTAATAAGGCTAGGGAGGTGACAAGAATTTTGTTGCAAGAACTTTGTTGCTAAGGTGGTGCAGAAAATAAGCAGGTTATTGGGAATTGGTTGGCAGCTGCACACACCATAAAGCCACTAGAGAAAATGAATAATTTGATCAAATTAGAGATTGTTAAATTGGGGCAGGGAGCTGGCCTGTAAGAGGACGGCTCAGCCTCATTTCTCGTCAAAGAAATAGTATGTGTGTAGGATTTGCTTTAGCCTGGCTCGATAATTCATATCTTAATATCACTCAAAACACGGCACAGAGGTTAAACCTCTCTGACTGCCGGATATGTATGGCTCTATCCAGGAAAGGAGGAATGGAATTCACCAGGTATGGGATTCCAAGTACTAATTGGACAGCTTGTCGCAGTAGGTGCGCTCATGTAAATTCTACAAAAGAATTAGGGGAATAAATCAGAGCTGTTGTGTCTATATTGGCCAGTCTCGGAGGGTGGAAACGGATTTAGAAACATACACGACTGATACATCAAGTATCTCTTGATGATACCTCCGCTGGGTTTACAGAGCTATGGGGCAAATTAACCAGTTGGTTACCAAATTTTGCATGGCTAAAGCAACTCTTTGTGGCTTGTATTATTGTAATCATCCTGCTAATTTTTATGTGCATAGCAATGAAGTGTGTATTATGGCTATGTAAAACCTCTGGGAATAACTATGAAGAATGGAAAAGGCACAAGTTAAGGCAGAAAGTGGAGAGTGGAAGTTATTTCAAATCTTCCCTTTCCCGGAATGGAGTAATCTAGCAAAAGAATTTGCTAGGTTCAAGAAAAGGGGAGATTGAGTTCGAAAGGACAGTCGAAGGTTTAACTACTGCATGGGGCTGGGGTAAGTAGAATGTAAGGCAAGATAAGAAAAGGAACTCAGCGAAACTCCATTATCAGCAGGGATCAGTACAAGGAACCAGACGAAGCCGGAGTGACTCTGAAAAGCAGCAGTGGGGTGAAAAGGGCAGAGTGATGAAGACGCCGAGCCTTCATCCAACGACCACCAGGAGGAGCTACAACACATGCCCCAGGGGGAGGGACCGTATACAAAGGAATTCCCAGGAAATGATGAATATGTAGATGGGTCCCGGGAAACCTGCTGAATATGTATAAGCTTGGCTTTTAAATATCTAACATTTCTGCCCATGGTTATGTGAGTTTGGTAGGGCAGCGACCCCCCTCGTATCCGTTGTGGGCGCAGCACCATAATAAACATACCCGCTTTATAACTTAATCTTGGGTTATGGAGTTTGATTCTGCAAGTCAAGTTAGTGGGTTAATCTAATTATGAGCAGCATTTATGAACAGCCTGATGGGGGATCTGCAGAGGGTAATAGAATCTGTTCTTGAATTATGAAATTGCACACACTACACATCTGGAAGCTGTCATGGGACAGATCGCTGCCTTGTAAATGCATGCTGAGTGTTACAATATTTTATTAAGCACTCCCAATCTGTCAGGGTTTACAGGAGAGTAGAGACTGAGAATATTTGGGATCGTTTGTGGCTTAGAGCCATTAGCTACTTCCACCCACTTATTGTGACATTATTAATAGCAAAATAATCTCAAGAGCAGAACTTGGCTTAGGTGAGATCTTAGATAATAGGAGTGATATTCACTAAGGGTCAAAACCAGAGAGCCAAGCCCCAGGCAAACACAGGGCCATGCAGGACAGCTCCGGGCTGAGCTGGTAAACGTGTGCACTGCTCCTCAGAGGAGCAACTCAGACCAGGCCAGCCTCAGTACTGCAGGTCTGTGCAAGAGGAACTGCTCAGGAAATAACCAAAGGAGAAACGCTACCGCAGAGACACGACACTGATCATTGCTTTCCTCAGCATGGTTAGTGCTAAGAAGGGTGCTATGCACTGCACATGATATTGAAGAGCTTGCACCTCAGAGAGCTATGGACATGGTAACAAAAGCTATCTGCCAGAACAGAAAATATGAGCTGTACTGCTGTGCTATCCCTTCTAAAACTCAAGCTAACTGGTTAAAAACCAGTACCATCAAGCTTGCATGACATCCAAGGATGCTTACAATTACTGCCAAGGTTAAGCAACACCGTAATACTTCCGGAGTCAGAATGGCCAGTTAGCTATCATGACCCACCATCGCATACAAGTCCATGTCTGGTTAGGCACACAGGGATGGATTTCATCCCATGAAATGCAATCCTCTGCTGAGGAAATCAAGACTTGGCCTGTGAAAGAAACTTTGCACCAAGCTTCTTCACCTTCTGGAGCCACAGCTCAACAAGAAGATTTGAAAGACTTTACCTCCAAGGTTTTGGCTCCTTATTAAGCTATTGCATGCCTGCTTAATTCAAATCCCCATCCAATCACTAAATATGTTTTTTTTCTTATGGGTCATTATGATTTGATTTACGGCATCAGTGTAATTGTCAGAATTACTGTGGGTAATTAAAATACAAAATGCATGCTGCCAGAGGCTTCAGTCACTCTCAGCACCTCATTAAAAATCAGAAGCTGACCAAATTATAAATAGACTGGTTTGCACAAGTTCACAGGGAAAGTTAATTATGAAACTTCTCCTTATGCACTCAGAGCGCACACTATCAGTCATGCAAATACTTTAAGTGATTATACTGTTGTATAATGTGGAGTCAGATTAGAACATACAGGTGGGTGCGACTCCAGTTACCATACACAGCACAACTGTACTTCGCATGGTGAATGTGGGCCCCTAAAATTCTTATGGAAGCTTGATGATAGATGCAGGACAAGGGCCTGGGGAAGAGAGAAAAGCTGCAATTTCCTGAGAAATAGGGAAGAAACTGAGGAATGCACGGAAAAGTAGAAGTTGCAAAGAGTAAGGTCTATAATGGCAAGCCTGAAAGAAACAACAGAAGAATGTGAACTGAGGAGAAGAAAGCTTCAGAAAGAAACTGGGATAAACTTTGGATTAGCTGTAGTTAAACTCATAAGGAATGCTGGCTGGCTAAAATCAGAGAAAGATCAGGTGCCAAATATAACGAATGTGAAAACAAACTGAAAATCTATAGGCAGGAAAGGCCTCAGCCCTTGTCCTTACCTAGCAGTAGCCTGAATGTTTTACCCTCCAGAACAGAAAGAAACAAAATGAAAACCACAGAGGAAAAAAAAAATAGAGGCTTATGTACAAGGTCTAGCTTAAATTCCATCAAGAATTAAATTGCCGATGAAAGTGTGCTGTGGTCCCATCACATCCGGGGACTTAAAACCCAAACGGAGCATGCTTTTGCCTATTACGAATTTTGATCAAAATAAGCATGGGACCCATCCTTCAGGGGCAGCAAGCAGACTTGGTTTTCATACAAAGAGGCAGTGCAGTCTGCACAGAGCAAGTCTGGGCATATGCTGCACGCTGCAGAAGTAACTTTCCTCCATCAGGCCTCCGCTGGAATATCTGATCCATCACACTGATTCTTGAGCTGTGAGATTCAGTGACGAAGAGAAAGACGTTATTGTTCCACAAGCAAGATGCAGCCAGCCTGCACTGCCAGAGCCAGCCCCGTTTATTTGGGTGTCACCGAGACCGAGAGGAGTTATGTTCCAAAAATAATGCTGAATTATATTGTGTACCCGTATGAGATCTGGGGGTTGGAGGTCTGAAGAGAGAAAACTTGGGGGAAAGTATGTACAGATGATGTCCCTACCTGAATTTTCTAACCCAGAACTACCTAATTAACTGCAGGTGCATTTATCAGTTCATCACATCTATCGCTTCATCCAATCTGCCCTCTTGACTCTAACAAGGACTCCCCAGAAATGCACAGCAAAAACGTGGGCCTTGCACAACAGAAAGCAGAATGCAAAATATCCTCTTCTTCCTAGAGGAGCTCCCTGCCTGACAGCAGTTCAGACTTCCAGAGCCCAAAGTATCTGCCCATTTTCTTCTCCCAAACTGCAGAAGTGCCACTGGCGTCATTCAGGAAGGATTCTTTTGAACATTCCACCCCTATCGAGAGATAGGTATCCGCATTATTCCACGTTCCTATAAACCCTCTGAGGTTGGGCTATCACCGAAACACGCCCTCCACATCTTCCCCATTCTAGCAATAAAAGTAAATCCAAAGGAATGTGAAACTCATCTAACGCGAGGTTTCTTTGCTGTGCCAACTGACTGCTAAATTTTCCAACGAGCCCCCACCCTGTGGCGTAAATACCAGGTAGTGAGCAAAAGCACAATGTGCCTGCTGACAAAGGGATCTCGCTCACTTTAACAACAGTTTCTCCACCTCTATCTAGCTCCTTTTTCTTGAGAACACAGTTTTACACTTGTCCTTCATACAAATAACCTGAGGGTGGGAATTATTCAGAAGGCTCATGTTTGACACCCCATCTGTTCATTTCTGACAGCGATATATAATGTAAGGCTATAAAAACTTGAAAAATAATGCAACATAAAAAGGGATTGACTCGGCTCCAAGAGGCCATAAACAGTAACAAATACCGTTGTATGACTTATTTCGTGCTGTAATCTTTACAGTAAGTCATCTTTCTGACATTTCCTTGTGACAGGTTTTAATAATATTAATGCCCAGAGCAATCCAAATCATCACCATAGACATATTTATCAAGCTGCCAATCCAAGTAAATGAAATTCTATAAGCAATAATGTAACATGTTTAAAGGAAGCTAATAAAACAAGTCAGGAGAGAAATATTACTGCAAAGTATTCTCTCTCTTATCCGGCCCTGGATTTTATACTGCCATAATGCAAATCTTCCCCTTTGTGATTTATCGCTCCAAAAATACCAGTGACCTTTTTGGGATCTCTTGCACAGCCCTTCTCACACATTTATAAAGACTGTGATGCATTCTGCCAGATGAGCTGAGCTGGAGCACTCAATGTTACCGCTTTGTTTTGCCTTGCCTTTGGCTTGGGGAATGATGGGCAGCGTTAGAGTGGGATCTTAAGTCTTAAAGATTTATTCAAGACTGACAAGCTCTAACAGAGGCATGGCAGGTATTTATTAGCAATTATCCTGGAAGTAGATAATTACAATTAAGAAGGAGCTAAAACTTGTTTCTTTAGCCTGGGTTCCCCTTTAATCTAATTCAGTTTTTATTAATCCCTTACCTGGCTGAAGTGCTTCTACACCGAGACAAAAGGGAAGGAGACGCTGCAGAGCCGCACGCACGGAGCCTTGCTCACAAACATCCTTTTATGCCTCACTAGAAACTGAGCAGGAAAGAAAAACAAGAGTCAACAATTCTGCAAAACACACACCATTACATTTGTCACACCTTAGGCAAGACTGCGGAGAAGCCATGAGTAGTAAAGCAAGTGTATCAATGCCTCAAGAGCACAGGAGGAGCCCCAACAGGTCCTGCTGTATTCCCTCCTGGATGAACTTCGTAGCTCACCCAGTCCTAACCCTCTTGTGTTGTGGTTTTTTGTCTGTTTTTCTTGGTTATTGTTGTCATTGTATTTAGTATTGGTTTGTGATTTTTTTGCTTTAATGATGCTAATTAAGATTTTTCCCTGGATATAAAGATCTGCTGATTTCCAATGAGAAAGAAAAAGAAGAGTGTATGAGCACAGTGCATGTCGTGCTGAGGGAGATCCCCTTTCATTAGAGCAGAATGCACCACCAGCAACACTGCGGAGACCCGAACGAGAATCATTTTGAGCCTTACAACAGGTCAAGTCCAATTCTTTCCCACCACACTTCACCGCATTTCCCTGAATTATGGTGTGATTAAATTTTTTATTGATTAGCTCATATGTAAGCCTTTCTCAACCTTAGATGCAAGATTCCAGTTTTTTAAACAGAAATCAAGTATTTAGCAGGCTAAATATCCCCACAGACAGATATTTTCAGATGGGCCCGCAAAGGGGCAGAGTGGGAGGTGCCCAAACTCATTCTGAAAGCACTGCCTGCTGCACACAGCAGAAGCAATCCCCTGGGTATACCCAGACATCTCAGGAAATGAGACTTGAGCTCAAGTCCCCATCTTCTCATTATCACATTGCAGTTTGCCATCTTACATCAAACAGAGCAGGGATTTGAACTTGGAGCTCCCCTTGGCTGCTGTCCCAACTATCCTAATTTGGATAGAAAAGGTCAGTGTTGGCTTTTCTATTAGCAGAACACTCCAGGTGGTAAAGCTCGGCTTGATCTGAAAATGGGCAATTGCATCCAATTCTAATTGGGGTTTTAATAATAATAAAAAATGATTGGGATTGATTTGAGAACTGCAATGTTATGAAGAGTCAGCTCCAAACAGCTGTATTTCACACTCTGAGTTTTCCTCTATGACTTTGGAGACCTCACTTCACCCTTTCCTCCTTCCCTTCACCACTGTTTAAAGCAGAAATCCTTTTAACTGTGCACACATACAGCATCTAACCTAAGAAGGCTCCAGCCCCAGTAGAAGCCTCAAGGCACCACTGTAATACAAATAATAAATACTGCAACTAGAACAATATGGTAAAACACCCTCCCCAGGGAAGTGCTGGAAGACCATTCCCTGGTGTCATTTAAAACTAGACACCAGAAAACATCCCTGCCCTGACTGGGTAGGATATAGTGTCTTTTTGATATGGTGATGAGGGAGAATCTTGATGGGAATGGGAACAACTATTTATCTGCACATTTGGCCATTTTTTAAAGGGATTTCAGGATCTCTCTTAGTAACAATTTTGTTCCTCACTGCTGAGCAGCAGCAGAAGTCTCCGGGAAAATAAATAAATAAATAAGAACTGCATAATCCCCAAGGTGTAATCCCAGAGCACAGAAACTCACTTCACTTAAATACCTCCCTCTGGCATAATTGACTTTTCATGCGCATGTTAATAATGGTATTTCAGCAGGTTGTAAGGGCTTGTTCTTCTCCCCCCTGCATCCTCCCCTTTGGTAAATTTTGTTATTGGGCATGAGGAGGGGGAGGGCCACATTATAAACCTAATTATACTTTCATTTATATTTAACAAGTCAGCGCAATCTGCTAGTATGTGTGTATGTATTTACCATGCAGTCCCAATATATACAGCTGACCTAATTGGTTGTAGGACAGCAGCACTGAGCAATGTTTTATTGTCCTGATAGCATGTCTGTGCTGGGGACAGCTGCTAAGATGCAAAGCTCTCCGGAGGACACCTTACAACCCTTACCATACTGACATTTGCCTTTGCTGCTGAAGCATAAGATGGGATTTTGCAGGGAGGGGAGACATTATTTATGAAACCTCTTCAGTTCTACAGTGACTGCAAATTGCTCACAAGCAGAAACAAGGTAAGAAATAATAGTTTGTGCATCTCTTCCCCTGCTAGGTTCCTGTCTACTCGCTGCAAATTCTAGCACAACGCTATTTGCCAATATGTCCTGTCACCTTCTTTAGTGGATGTAGGAAAAAGCATAACAGCTTGCTGTTACTGACAGCTCAGTTTCAGACCATGATATTCTTCCTTATGATGAATATAGCATCTCAGGTTATGAGGAGTTCCAATGCAAGTCAAGTGGGACTGCTCAGCAAACTAAATACACTGTAGTTAAAACATTGCAATTCACACCTCGACTTAGACAGAACATGACTACACTCTGCCACTGGTTTGTGAAACCTGCTGGAAATCAGATTCCTCCAGCCAGGAAGAATTCAGTGGCATAGAAAGGACTCCTCGAGCATGCATTGCTGATGCTAGACAAAAAGGCTGTCGGGTGAGATTTCTCTTGGATCACCAACTGGCTTTTAGAGCAAATATCATTTAGGGCATACCATAGATTGCTACTCTTCCATGTTGCTGCCAACAGCACGCTGCAGTTAAACATCAGAACAAGCAAAACTCGTGTTGCCTATTCACATTCCTACATCCAGCTACTCTTGCCTTCACCCTGCCCTCTGAAAAGCAGCAGAATAAATGCGTTCGTGATTCCTCTGAATTATGCTTCAGTCTAGAGGGCAGTAAGCACTTTCTTGAGGTGTACCAGTTCCTCCCTTCACTTTTCCTTTGTACCTCAAATTGGTATCATGAGTTCATTGCATCTCATGTATGCTTATAGGCTCTGATCCTACAGGATAGTGTTTGAGCTGAGGATTTGGATGCATAGACACAGTTTTGCTTTCTAGACTGATCAGTTAATCAAGATAGGGAGAAACCATAAACCATCCACTAACAATAGCAGAAGAACTAGGAAGCGGGCTGTTCCTGCTTCCCACACAGGTTCTCAATGAGTAAGTTCAGGAAATGCCTGTTCAGCACTCACACATCTTTACATTTCTTACCCATCAACAAATCTCTGAGGGGGAAGGACACTAAGAGACCTTGACTTTGTAGGTTCTCCATCCAAAACAAGCGATTCTCCATAGCATTTCAGTTTCTCTGAAACAAAGGCAACGGAGTAAGATTGGCTTCCTTTTGAATACCCCTTGGTTGTGTTTAGACTGTGTCTGCAAATGGCCACTATACCATCTGAAGATTCTGACATGGCTTCAGAAATGCTAGGCAAAGGAGCATTTAACTGGTTATTCATGTAAGTGGTCAGAAACACAGCACAGTACTATAAAATAGTATTTCTATCTACTATGCACTAAATGGTCTTAAGCATGGTGAGCATGTACTTATTGCACCATCTCATTCCAAAGGGGGCTCCTTTTCTTTTTGAAGCATGGTCCTTCATGGAAAGGAAAAATAAGCCAGAGAATAGGCAGAGTACCCAGTACTCTGTACATCCTCAGTACTGTACTGTCCTGAGTTGAAATTATTAATGACTCTATTCTCACGATGTCTCTGAGAGTTGAACCTGTTATAGCTGCATCCCTTTCCCAATAGGAAACCAAACTTCAGAAAGGCTAGGTGGCCTACAGTCCCAGATTGAATCCAAGGAAACAGATCAAGAGAATGAGCTTGAGCTTCCCAAATCCTAAAGTAGCAATTTAACAGCTGGAACGTCTTTTCTCTAACATTTGATCAAGTAATTTCTGGGCCATAATCTGAGGTCACAGGCCATTAAGACCAGCAGTAGAACACCAGACAGTGATTTGAGGATGTACAGCTGCACTCTCGGAGGTTTCTAAGTCCCTACCTGCACCTCCTGTTTTCCACAGCAATGCAGCAGGTTCAGGACATACAAAGCTATTCCTTACACTCCCCTGGTCTGTGTCTTTGTTGCTAATCTGCATTCCTCCCCTTATTGGTGTTTGACAGGAGGTGCCAGGCTTTTCATGTCACATGTGTCCAAACACATCCAGTGCATTCAGGTGGGGAAGGAAAGGGTGGACTGGAAGAACTTTCAGACACAGATCTCTATCTCACCAACTGACAGGTGAACCCTCTCACATACCTTCAACTTCCTTGTTTGGTTGCAGCTGTTGCCAAAGCACACTAACTCGGATGAAGCAGCTAGTGATTCTAAACATACCCTGGCAGAAGAAGGGACATCTCTGAGTGGGTGATTTGTCAACCTTAAGCTGTAATTACTCTGCACAGGTATGCTAAATGCACGTGCATTTAGACTCGTAACAGGATAGCTCCTTCTACAGCCCTGTGTTCAACGAGTTGGGAGCTGGAAGGGCAGAGAGGGAGCTCTCCAAGGATGCCACGTGACACTCAATCAATCCCTCTAGGTCATGAAAGTATCATGAGACACGTCAGAGAATGAAAATCCTTCACAGCCTGTCTTACACAGGCAGTAATAAGTAAACGTCTCCCAAAACAAGATAATTTGTTTTAACTTACAGCCCTCTAGTAAGCCATTCACACTTGTTAAAATAGCAAAATGATTGCTCTTTTAGCTAAAGTTCACAGCCTCAGGCTCCTACATTAGTTTTTTATTCATGACAGTGAACTTGGTCTTCACCAGGTACACTTTCCTTTTTCCACTGCAGGTACTGGAGGCATCCTCACCTACACCAGCTGGAGTCTTCTGCATCTAACCTCCTTTATTTCCCTTCCTCCCACAGTGAGTCTGGATGCATCTAGGACATTGAGTACTGCTTAAACTGTGTTATATTGAGAAGGGAGGAATCAATCAAAGTAACTACAGTTAAGCTCCAATCCATCTGGAATCCTGGGGAAAACTGATTGCAAGGTCTTTTGGCTGGTTCCTGATGCAGCTCAGGCAGCCATCCTTTCTACTGCATATCCAGTGTAGAACTGCAGGTTTGCAAACAACTGCTCTTTACTAATACGTATCCTGAAATGCAATCTTGTCCTTTCAAAATCTAAGCTTGCCTAGGAAAGCAGAATAAAACCACCCAGGTGGAGAGAGCTCCCACAGTATCGATTTATTTCTATTCCTTTGACGCTGAATTCTATTAAGATGTCTCCAACACTTAAAGAAATCTCTTTTCTGGGAGGTAGCTGGCTTTCAGGAACCTCAGCTGCATCTAAGTTGATAAGTGTGTGGGACTGAAAATGGGCTCCAGTTTCCCTTTCTACATGACATTACTACACGGAGTCCTCCAGGTGTCAGTATGTTTCTTCTCGCTGTGTGAATGAGTTTTGCCTTCATCTCTGCCATCTGCAGTTCAGAGACATGTTTTGTAATGGGGCTTGGCTGCCATCTGCTGCTTAAATTATTTGCAAGTGTTAGAAATAAGCAGGAGTATGTGTATGCTCTTATTTAATGGAAAGCTCCTTCTCAAATCTTTAAAGCAAAGCACCATCGCCATGGAGGGGAGACACCAGAAGAAAAATTCACAAGTGGACATCGGTGTGCATTTTGGCCTTTAGTGCCTCACATTGCTGCAGTTAAACAGAGATCAAAGAGGCCACATTTTCTGTCTCAGCAGAAACCAAAACCAAAGCAAAGCCCAGGAACTGCCTGAAGGTGGAGTTTGAGGTGATGAAAGCACACGATGCTCTGCTTTGGATTAGATGTTATGATGAATCTGCTCTCTCAGTTCTCCTAAGTTTTGCTGTCTGCAGAGCATACACCATCAAAAGCCGCCTCGCACAAACCCCACAGCATTTTTCTGATGTCACACTCAGTGTTCCCTATTCTCACAATGGACAGGACCTAAATGCACTTCTTCATGGAACCTTGACCAAGAAACTAGTACAAACTGGGCACAGAATTCTTGTTTCATACAGCTCTATCTTTTGCTGTGACAAACCTGTTAATAATTAGAGTGCAAATCCTGAACAAAGTGTATTTTGTCCTTTTTTAGCCATGAAACTTTGACTCCTAACGCAAAGCACAAAGAAGCCTTCAAAGTAGTACCCATAAGATTTATTAGTACAACCAGAAAGATCCTTGTTTTACCAGGTAAGGGCTGTTCCAACCTGTTCTTATTCTTAGTATCCTTATAACCATGATAACTAGTTAATAAATATACAATCAACAGATATTGATTTGACCTTTTTTTTTTTTAAAGTCAGACATGGATTTTAAAAACTTACCTGAGAAAGTTTTTGAGTGAAGTTTGCTTCCACACTGACATTTTTCAATCTGCTCTGGATCCTGTGTAATCACTGTGACGAGCTTTGCAATAAAAATGTGCCCTAGAAAACAAAACTGAATTAGACAGAAATGAATTATGCTTAACTGATCAGATAATAAATGCACTTGTCTGCTCTTGAAAGTATTTTCTGTTCTAGAACTTTTTCTCCACAGAACAGTAATGAAGTACCTTACCTTATGACTTCTTCAAAGGAACGAGCAATAAAAAACCCCATTGTATTCTGGCAAAGCTTTATCTGTGAAGATGGATTGATCAGGATAGCGCTGTATGGAGAAACCATCAAAAGAACAATCGTGGTTTGCCTGACATTTTCCACCTCTGCTGTGAGAATTCAGACTAAATGATCACAGCAGTCTTCTCCCACCTTTACATTTTATTTTAATTCCCTTTGTTATAATTTCTATGACCCATGTTAGTTTCTTTTTCCCTCTTGCTTTCTCTTCTCATCATTCTATTTTCATCCAGACAACATATGAGCTCAAGAAACAACGGATTGAGGTGTGGCCTGTTTTCCATTAGCACTGAGCACCTACAACACGCACTGGCTGCTCTCGGTGTAGGGTTCCTTCAGCATTCGCAGAGAAGTCCCAATGTATTTCACACAGCAGTGGTTCCCCACACTCCTTTGTTTGCAGAGTTTCTATTCTACAGCCATTTCCTTTATAAAAGTGGAAAGAGTAATAATTGCACTCAATAGTCTGCCTTTTCTAGATGATTTCTCAAGCTTTGTAAAGATCTACGGCACTCATTTACTCTCCTTTCTGAACTAGTTCCAGCTTCCCCATTAGGATGTCTTGTGTTTCATCATTAGAACAGACGAGAGTGTTGTCTGGCCCAGGACCAGATCAGCTTTAGACAGCAAAATCTCTGCTGCCAGCACTGACAAATTATCCCTTTATGACAACACTTTATAGCATTTAGGAGCTAAAACTCATGTGGTTAAAAGAACATGAGAAGGCGTTTCCATTACCCATGAAAATAAATATGCTTGATTTGCCACAAATCAAAGGGAGATCAATGACACTTATGCTGAGTGCATACGGAATGGAAGGTGAAAATGGTGTCTCATCCCCCACCTCTTGTTTGAAAGGAGGCAGAATTTTTTTTTTGTGTATGGTAAAATTCAACCTGGCACTTAAGCAACTAGGAATGACATCCTTATCCCATCTACTAATTAGTGTGCGTAGGGAAATAAGAGGTTGGTCAAATCTGTGCAGACTTGAGGGCAAATCTGAGTTCTTTGGAAAGCATTAGTTTGGAATTTTTTGACTTCTTACTAGGAGAGCATTCTCCCTGACAATTACCTCTCTCCTTGACTGCCGAACTTGAGCTCAATCCCCAGGAGGACAAGGTTCAATTTTACAAAGCACAACCTAGGGAAAGAGACCAAGTCAGCCACGCTATCTGTCTGCACTGTGGAAAGGTACATCCGGAAGGAAATAACAGAAAAATGTCCACATCTGTGCCACATACTGACAAACCTCTATAAAAGTCATGTCTGCAAAATCATTGGAGAGCTGAAAAGTCATTACTTTGTAGTCTTTGTCTCTCAGAACCATCTTGTCCTTCAGATGTTTTCTCTTTGTCTAAAACAATCGATCATAAAGACAACGTATTTATTCAAGGCAAACCAAGTAGGATGTGTAACCTAACACTGGGACATTGCTCTAATCATAGAATCATAGAATTGCTCAGGTTGGAAAAGAACTTCAAGATCTTCAAGTCCTACTGCAACCTAACCATACTACTCTAACGACCCACCGCTAAATCATGTCCCCTAGCACCGCATCCAAACGGTTTTTAAACACATTCAGGGATGGTGGCTCAACCATTTCCCTGGGGAGCCTGTTCCAGTGCTTAACAGCCCTTTCTGTAAAGACGTTTTTCCTGATATCCAACCTAAACCTCCTCTGGCGCAACTTGAGGCCATTTCCCCTTGTCCTGTAACTGTCACCAGTGAGAAGAGACATGATATCAGATCAAAGGCCCTCAGTTACTGGCAGCAGAAAGACATCAGCTGTATGTTGTCAGAAACAATATCAGAGTTCGTATACAACAGACCAGGGAAAGGCTTAACTCTTCTGGACAATTCCAATTCATATTATCGTTGAAGAACAGGTGTAATTTTACAACTGCAAAGTATTGGGAGTCCATTATTTGAAGAAAGTTAGGCTTTATTTTGCAGTAAGCATAGCCTGGCTCCCTGGTTATTTGGGTCTTATGTTTAGCATTACCAACCATATGTGCAGGAGAGCTGTGATGAGCAGTGAGGGCCTACTTCAGGGTCAGCACTTCTCGATGCCTTTTCGTTTGTTCTTCAAGATAGCAGTGTGACTGAGGAAGGTTTGTCAATATCGAGGGAGTTAAAGCAGCAGAACATCCTGTTGCTGACAGCTCCTTCAGCTTTTATCCCCCTACTCATTACTTCACAGTATATGCCATTCTCTTGGCACACGAATGCCTTTCACATAAAACTTGATAGGCTGTTAAGCGTTTTGCTCTCCAAACAACAATTATTTAATGGACTTTTTAATTGAGAAAAGCCTCAGAACAGAAGTTTGCTGAGTTTTCATAGTACACATTAAAAATTTCAAATAACAGCTCAGCTAACTTTGCAGTGGCCAGGTGAAGCATTTGGACCTGAGAAACAGTGCAACTATGAAAAAGCACTTTGCCTACAGACAGTGGTTCTACATAAATCTTCTATATTTATCTTACCTGATATTTATACAGTTTGTCTGAATCAATTCTGTGAATGAAAAGCCCCTGAATACAGAAATAGCAGTCCAATTTAATTTTCTGTTCTGGAGAGTAAGTGAAGTATCACATACAGCCACTAGGTGATAGCAAAGGCATGTCTGCTGCGGGACTGGCAACCCCGAGGCTTGCTTGAGCAACTGTGTGCCCAACAGTCACGTCTGTATGTTTTCATTACATCTTCTGGCAGTCACATGGAAATTTCTGAGCAACTGTTCTTGTGCTGTATATTTAAATTTAAATTCAGAAGTGTTCTTGCCTTCTGCACCAAGGTAATCCCAGAACGATCAGGTAAGTTACAAAAGCCTCAGCTGCAGTTTCTGCACAAGAGCCAGTCCCATACCTCAGAGGGCACCCACTGGGCTACACGTACATGATTTAGACAAGCAAAGGATTTACCTCGGTATTCTCTTTCCCAATGAACAAACTGGCTAGGAGATTGGACAAATCAGGAACCAGGCAGCTCTGTGCAATGATGCCTAACTTCAGCTCAGCAAAGCAGATCATACTGTCTTCCATTGTCCAGTCCCAGCTGAGTATGTTTGGCAGGTATACTTGTTTCAGGGTAGGAGAACAGTTACAGGTCAGCACAGCAATGGCAGGGCCACTGTTCCTGTAAAATGTTCATCCTTGTCTTCCTCATATTCATCATTGCACTTCTTGAAAATCTGCGCCAGAATACATTAAGTCTAAGCAGATTTCTGATTTTGACGTTCTTTTGGTTTTGTTTTTTTCCTTCGTATGTTGAATGTGCATTTACTGACAACTTTGACAGAAACAACAAAGAAATGGTTGTTATTTATTTTTAATAATGTTAAAAGATACTCTAGCTAGGTTAGTGCCTGTAAGACACATTGGATAATATCTCTGCCTTCCCCAAATAAGGGCCTTTGACTCCAAAAATGCTAGAATTTTAACTGTGACACCCCACTGAGACAGGGAGACCACTGCCATACCTTCTTATGAGACTGAATTATCTGTAAAATGACTCTCGTTTTGGGGTAGTGATTCTTGATTGACAGCACTCTGTAGAAGAGATATAATTTTGGATTAATATGCTTGATTCTGGCTATGGACCCTCATTTTTCAAGTCCAGCTCAATGAGTTGGACTTCCTGACCTGAATCTCCACTTCTGTAGATGCCCTACAGATGGAAAGTAAAGACGATCCAGTTTGGAACTTGGACTTCTGGACTGATCTGGGGGGAGAATACTACCCCATCTGGGCCACCACATTCACAAAATCCAGTAGTACTACAAGATAACTCATTTGAAGTCTGATTGGTATGAAAATGCTTATAATATGAGACCTGACAGCTGAGCATAACTCTTTCCAGAGTAAAGCAAAGAGAATCCTTGACTGTTGCTATTCAGGATAGCGAAGAAAATAATTACACTGTATTTAGTAACATTATATTCTGCGAATGATTGCAAGACTGCACAGCTGCTACCTGACTCTGTCCTTCAAAGCATGATAAAACCATAGCAGAAAGCAGTCAGTTGGCTTTCAGAGTTCTCCTGACAGAAAAAAACATAACAGGACAAATATGCTCTGCTGCCAGCTGCACTGTCAGTGTCACTGTTAATATCAATCAGATAGAGAATGAAAGCACTGGAGTATCTCATCCTACCTCATGATATTGGAAATGTCTTCAGTATAGGGTTCTGGAGAGCAAACATTTGCTAGAATGAGACGTGCATTTGCAGACTCCATCCCTATCCCACAAGAGAAAAGTTAGATCAGGGTTTAATCCCATATGAAGTACAACAATCTCTAACAGTGGCATATGTCTTTAGTTAAAAACTTGCATAAGGTCATAATGATCTTATTACTTTGGAGCTGTACACATGTCAGAACATTTCAGCAGTGACACAACTCCAATCAAACACAGCGTGTAATGCATATTTCTATTTTCAAAGTGCTGGAACATATGAAATTTACTGTTTCTTGTGCTAACAACTTGCTAGAAGAGGTTACAAAAGCCAGACAGCAGTGCTGTATTCTTCCCCAAAGTCCAGCCAAAGCACTTTAGAGGGTCAGTATTTGGGCAGGTCAGAAGAACTCTGCCTCTGCCATCTAATTAACATTTGGGCTCTATGGTGAAATTGATAACAAAAAAGAATAGTTTCATATATGGTAAGAATTTTTATAGTCTTCTGGGAATTGGATGGAGATCCACCACTGAATTTCAAATAGGATACTAACCACTAGAATCCACAGTAAAGCCAAAGTCAGTGGTGGATTTTTGTTTGCTCTGTTTGTTTTCCCTTTAAGCCAGCTCCATTCCTCTTGCTTCTATTGGAATATTTTACTGACTCTTCTGCATCTCAAAACATGAGGTCTCTGCTTTCCTGGATGTTCATGAATGTAACTCAAACACAATGCACGCTTGCAAGAAGAGGTAACTAAGGGCTATTGTAATTTAGATACTATTTCCAGAAATGCTGCTACCCAAAATACCTGTATAAAACTAGTTGATCAGTTTGGCTCTGCCCTTTATTTTTCATGGTTCAGTGCTTGAAAAATTTTTAGTCAGAAAAGTCTGTTATGCCCAATTCTTGCATCTTCAGTTCCCAGGATTGTTATATTGGTGTGCAAAAGGTACCACTAAAATAAATTGAGCTGCTTGAAGTGTAAATCACAACATGAATCGAGCAAAAGCAGCTGATGCATCCTTTCATAAGGGACTAGATTTTCACAATACTGATACAAGAAAGGGCAAAAAATAAAGAAATTCTTACCTGAACTCTTTCCAGATCTTCAGAGTTCAGTACGGAGCCATAAAAGAAAGTGGTATAGGATGAATAGCATTTGAACACAGCTATATTATACCTATTCAGTATAAACAACAACAAGAAAAAAAATCCATCAATCTCTCATAATTATACGTTCTGCAGTTCTCCATTTCTCAGAGAAACCATTTGCTGTTAACTACTTACTGTTTAAAAGGGAGCTACAGGGATTTTGGCAGCTCAGCCAAAGCACATAGTTTAGATTTTAATGAAAACAAGCTTTTATAAAACTTAACAGTCGTGAAAATGTTTCCTGGATTTTTTCTGTCTTCTGCTATTGTCATTAATTTTTCATGAGTGTCATTCCACACCCATCCATGCAACTGTAACTGTATGGCTCACTGTTACTGCACAGGGTCAGGAAATGACACTTCTCAGGGCTTCATTCTGCATTCTGTGTTCAGATGAAACTGCTGAACTTTGACTTTTTCTCCAAGTCAAATGTTATTTTCCCATCCAATGTATGCAAACTGTATTTCACCCAGGAACTTCAGTAACATTCTCTTCTATTGTAAAACTCACATAAATACATTTGTGTGCTGATCTCATCAATGAAGTGTACCCCATAGGAAGGTATCCAGTCTTGATTTAAAAACAGGGGTTAGAAAATCCCCCTCCCTCATTCTCTAAGCAGTTTGTTTCAGTGATTATTAATCACATCATTTCTGCAAATGTATGCCTTTGCTTACGCACTCCTGCCTGAGTTTGCTCAGGTTTAATCTCTGGCTATATTTTCTAGGATTTTTGTTGTTGTTGTTCTAATTTGTTTTGAAACTCTCAGTAATCAGGTAATCAAGCACATAATGTTGCCTTCATTTAATGTCAGACCTCCCACACTTCCCGTCAGCATTCAGGAAATCAACATGAAATATCTCACAGAAATAAGAATACTTACTCTCCCAGAAAAAGGATTTCTGTACAAGCACTCCCCTTGTCCTGAAGCAAAAAGTCTTGTAGGAAAGTAGTAACGCTCCCCAGAGTGACATTATCACAGATAACAATAAAGCTACAGGAAGAATCAAGGAAGACTTGACACTTGGAAAACAGCAAAGTGGTTGTTGCAAGTCTGACACTGTATGACACAATCTGCTTGTACTATATTAAAACCATCTACGCAGAAGAAAGAGGAGTTTGTGTCTTTGGTTTGATGATAATTTCACCCATCATGGGTATGGAACTCAGGAGTTACATTAGATGGGAGGAGAACTGTGCCAGGAAGTAGTGAATAGAAGAGATTTGCTGAGTAAAAAGTCATAAAAAGAACGGTATAAAATCTCCTACTTAATCTATCTCGTTCTATGAGCGGTGAAGGAAAAACAACGAAACAGACACCCACACACAAAACCCCTATCACACTGATAGTTAAAAAATCAGCAGTGAAGTAGGTCTCCTCAATCTAAGTGAGGCTGCCACATCACCTACATTTTCCCTTCCTTTGAAAACAAAACCCACACTAAAGAGCACTGCTGAGAAGGTTTATTCATACACGCTTGAGGTAAAGAACAAACGAGATTAAGTTTCAGGATTTGATTTAAGCTACTACAGGAATTTCTTATGAGCTGGTTCCCAACCTAGAAAGTGGCCTGGTTTTTATATTCCAAAGACAAAGAGTCACCATACTTACTTTTTCCCACTCACCACTTCATAGGAGGATTTGAAAGTTTTATAGCTTTGAACAATTTCCAAAACTTCAGGAATAAAATTTGCAAGCAGGACCTAAGACATCAAAAAATATCATCTTCCTCAGAGCCAATTCTGCATCTCCTAATCATGATACATTAATTCAGGAGAATTATATTATGTGGAACAACAACTACAAATTTACTTTGGATTCCTAAAAGTCACTGGCAAGGACGTATAACTGTATAACGCAGCGACAATGGATTTATGCTGGAGATAGACTTGGATTCATCTTGCCCAGCACTTTGGCTCTAGCCAGGAAGAAATGTGTACCAGAAGCCCTGCCAGCTCTTACAAAATTACTCTGTAGCCATGCCAGTGAGGACTTAACGTTAAAGCTCTGTTTCTGCTCATTGATGCCTAATCCCCACCTGGAACCCCGTAAAGCTCAAAGCTTTGCTGACAACTCTGTTCATTCTCTGCCCCCAGCTGTCATTTTCAGAAAAGAAAAATCGGTTTCTCACCAAGCCACCAATAATGAAGAAAAAAAAAATGAAGGTTCGACCCAAGGCTGTTTGAACCACGACATCTCCATAACCGACGGTGGACACAGTCACCATGACACCCCTCACTGCAAGAAAGACATTGAGGCCCTGGAGCGTGTTCAGAGGAGGGTGACGAAGCTGGTGAGGGGTCTGGAGCACAGGCCTTATGAGGAGCAGCTGAGGGAACTGGGATTGTTCAGTCTGGAGAAGAGGAGGCTCAGGGGAGACCTTATCGCTCTCTATAACTACATGAAGGGAGGTTGTAGTGAGCTGGGGGTCAGCCTCTTCTCTCAACTCTCTCTCTGGTGACAGGACGAGGGGGAATGGCTTCACGTTGCACCAGGGGAGATTTAGGCTGGACATTAGGAAACTCTACTTTTCTGAAAGAGTGGTCAGGTGGTGGAATGGGCTGCCTAGGGAAGTGGTGGAGTCACTGTCCCTGGAGGTGTTCAAGAAACGTTTAGATATAGCGTTGAAAGACGTGGTTTAGTGGGGTTATTGGTGGTAGGTGGATGGTTGGACTGGATGATCTTGTAGGTCTTTTCCAACCTAGCTAATTCTATGATTCTATGACTAGGTACACGCAGTTGAAGTAGGTGAGGGGCTGGGAATTTGCAGGCTGGATCCAAGGATCTCCACTGTTTTCTACCTGTCCAGTGAAGGGAAAAAAAGAAAAGAGAAGAGAGAAGATTAGAGTGGTTTTGGTTGGAGTGCACCTCCCATCTAAAACTATTTGATTAAAAAATCTACACTATTTTTTTTATTGTAAAGTGATACATTACCACAGCAGGGAGTGCTGCTGCATAAGTGTCACCAAATCTGGCAACATGTGCAAGTAAACCATGCTGGTATATGTCATGCTTTTTGGTACAATAAATTTGTTCTTTCTCTCCAAAGAGAACACTGCAGTCATCATAGAAAACAGAAACCCAAAGCTTGCATGGTCATACTGATTTAAGGTGACAAGGAAGGACATGCAGCTGATTGTACATACCAGGTGAATAAATCCTGCAGCTGTGAGCCACGTGCTGATAAACACAGCAAAGAGCTTGGAGAGCTTGATTGAATAACTGGAGATAGGAAAGCAGAAAGCCCAGGATGTTAAATATGTAACACAGCACTGGCAACAGTTAAAGCTTCCCACAGGACCCCACCTCTGCTCAATGAACAGTTTTCTCCAGTAACTGTAACACTATATTGGAAGGATTTAGAATCAGAAAAAGTCTCCCTATGTCCAATCCAGACCTTCCCGTCACAGGCAACATGGCAGGCAATATCATTTTTTACATTTATCTGTTTCAAAACCCTTTAAGATTTCTTGATTTATGATTTCCCCTTATCTCCATCCTCCCTCCAAGAGTTTCACTGAGCTGATGGTTATAAATATTTTTGTCATTTCCAGTCTAAGATTATTGATAGCAACACTTTCCCCCTTTGTTACCCAAGTCACTTAAACACAGACATCAGGGAGAAGGCTTCAGAGAGTACCCAGCAGGGCTTTAACTCACTTGTCCTTGGTGATCCTGAGGATCTGCAGTGTGCGGGGAAGGTCTAACAGCCAAAGTGCTCTCAAAAAACGCAGACCTGCAGAAAAGCAGGAAAGTCAGTGAGAAAAAGCAAACCTGTCTATACAAGCGGAGGGTCTCCACATATTCAAATATATTTAACAATGCATGCTTTATTCTCCACACATTTACAGTGGGTAATTCTTCAAACCCAGCAAGAGAGGATACTGCTGCTCCGTATTCAGAACCTTTATAACACTGGATTTCCCTTTATGCCCTCAAAGGCGCTTTGAATTATGAGAAAAATTAAGAAATGTTGTTTCTCTGAGCTGTAATCTGAAAGCTCAGGTGACATAGAGGTCCTCTGGACAACAGACCCTAAGCATGCAAGAAAGCCCTTCACAGAAATCAGGGAACTGTAGTTACATCCCCTCTGGGTGGCTCCTCATCCCATTGGTCATGGACAGAGATTACCAAGATACTAAAAACCAGGCAGACAGGCAAACAGAATAGAGGCAGAGTTTGGTAACTCAGAAGTCCCACAATGAAAGGGTTTCATAATAAGGAGGACAGAAACACAATTAAGTAAATGAGTCCCATAAGTCAGCCCAGGTGAACACCTACTCTCACCTACAGGTGCAATGCTCTTCATGGAAAGAACTCCATGTGAGTAGGATTAACTGCCTGCTTATGCCTTAAAAAATAAACTCTTTCCCTTCTGAAGCTATTCCTAGCTGTTTGTCAGATTTATAATGCCTTGGGACTGAACACAATATTGGATTGCTCTTGATGTGTAATTCTGTTTCTCACGTTTACCCCTGCTGATTGAATTCAGCTCAGAGCGCTCCACAGCTTTTATATTATATTTATTTCATTTTATAATTCCATTTTATTTTTCCACTGTCATGCATCAGTCCAAGCAAAGCACTGAGAACAGTGCTCTGGCAAATTAAATCAAAGGGTTTTACATATGAATATCTTTTTACCCTTAAGCACATTCTACAAGATGCATGCATTTAGGCAAAGATTGGTAGAGGAGTGTGCTTTCTTAGACAGTTTTGTTATTTTACTCCCATCAAATTGTTTACAGAAATCTAGACTTTAGAGAAGAACTCCATTCCCATTTGGGTACCAAAGATAGATGGCTAGATTTTCAAACGAGCTTGGGGTGGAGTGTGGTGAGCTTTATTAAAAGCTTAGTGTTCTCTAAATATTGCAACAGGAACAGCTGGGCTTTGAATATTTTGAAAATATCTGCTTCAAAATGGGTTTTGGACCATTTTCAAAACCTGTTTCCAGCTGCAGGACTCAGTGACCTGTCTCTCAGCTCTTCTGAAATTCCAGGCTTGAAGGCACAAAGAACTATGTATACCAAAACCTGAACAGCTGTGACAGAAAGATACATGCTGTCACATAACAGCACCCATGGGCTCCTCTATCTAATAGCTGTGGCTACAGAACAGCTCTAAGAAAACACATCAGCTTGAGTTTCTACTGTTTGCTTAAATAAGCTTTTTGGATAAACTGGTAATCTACTTACCCAGTGAGATCAATAAAATAAATGATGGGCGCGCCAATATTCAGAGGGAACACCAGTATCATCTGAAAACACATGCATTAAAAAGGATGTTATGAGGCTTACTCTGCTAGCAGCACAGATTCCACCTAAAACACTACATTTACTGTCTGTTTGCAAGTTACAGAAAGGCTGGAGGAACAACATGCAGTTACCTGAGCTCTACAACAATTCCAGGAAGGGCAATTTTAAGTGAGGCCTGCTCACAACAAACCAAAATCTCAACCAATACAAGCCCACATTGTCACGTTGATTTGCTACTGCTGAGGGCTGGGTGCAGCTGACCTAATCATTCCCATGCAACTCCGATAGCCTGGTTGTCCCTGTGAAATGCCAGGGAATCCACACATGTGACTCATTCACCAAGTTGGAATACGTGTGGTCTGTTCAGGAGGATTTTCTGAATCATTTTCCAGACTAAATATATTTGTATGTGGAAAAAGTTTGAACTGGACCATGTGAACTGCAAAACTCGGCACATTATTGCGCTGTCACGCAGTGTCCTCAGAAGTGCACAGACCCCTCACTGCACTGGAAGAGGAACCCATGCTAACTGTTCCACTTACCAATACACGCCCCATGGAGGTTTGAGCTGATAGAATCATTTCCATCTGTGTGGAGAAGATTCTTATGTAGTAGACTGATCTTTGTTTCCTTTTGTGTGACCACCAGGCATCTTTGTCCTGACAGAGAAACAGATTGTTATCCTTGGCCATGCCAGACACTGTTTCCCAAGTCAGCTAAAGAAAACACATCCAGCCACCAACAAATCTGAACAGTAACTGAAGGAAAGAAAGCAAGAGGAGCATGTCTTCCTTAAGCTAAGTGCATCAGAATGCCATCTCCTCCCAGACTTCACAGAGGACATGCTGTGCAGACAAATACTGTGATCTTCCCACCAGATCCACCATCATTTTATTAGTCACATCAATGAATGTTGATTCTCATCAGCTTGATGTGATTGCTTCATAACCTGAGCCTGAAAGGAAGTAGCTAATAATGCCTCTTCACTGCTCTCCCCACACCTTCCCATCTTATGCCAGCAGTGAACCCATTTAAGTAGTTTGATTGTGTTTTTCTTGTATAGCTTCAGCTAATTCTGATGAGCTTCTGCTCTGAGTACAATTCTGTCCTTCTCACAGACACAGTTATTGATAACTGTAACAAATAACTAACACAGATTATTCAGTGACAGAAAACCTGCAAACACGTACCAGTAAAAATATGATACTGCTTGTAATGGGAGATACTTTGCTGGCCCCTCTTCTCTTACGGTCAGTTTCCCAGGCACCAGAGTCTGCAAAGAGCTGACACTTAAGAACTGAACCCCACCTCTGCTCCAGCAGCCAAGAGAACAACAGAGAGTCAGGTTAATTTAACTTTTTGGCACACAGATTGGCACAGAGTTGCTTACTGCTTGCCAGCAGCACAAGTGTTCCCTTTATCTTCTGCCCATACAACCCAGGTGAGCTAATGACAATGTCAAGCCCTCCCTTGGAAGTGATGGAGAGAAATGGTCTGTGACAGTTGTTGGAGGCAACATGAAGTGACACAAAGAAAAAGCTCTTCAGTCCTGCAAATGGCACTGTAACTCAGTAAATAAGTGACATGGATGAGTCATTTGAACACCCTGGTGTTACCCTCGGAAGCTACTAATACCTTCTTAAAGCTTCATAACACACACAGAGAGGGCTGGGACAAAAGATCTGGTGGAGGATTTCTTTTCAGCATGCTTAATCCCATCCTTGTTCAGTTGGTCCAGACCACAGGAAAGCACCTATCCTAAAATACTGAAAATGGCTTCTTAAGGCAATTATCCCAGTACTTCCAGTGTACAGAATGGGAAAGCATGCTACTGAGAAATTAATTTTGACCCTGTATATGTATTCCTCATTTCTGTTACAAACCTGACTTGTTTTTTAAATACGTACGAGATTGTGTGCATTTGCATATATAAACTTGTGAGTTTAAGAATTGGAAGTTGTATGCAAATGCAGATATTATGACCATTATTAAAAGGCAAGCATTCTAGTGCTCTTGTGTGCACCTGCATTCATCTGCACATGTAGGAGCTGAGCTTTCTCTATGTATCTTTGTGCAACTAGTAATAACTACATTGGTAAAAACCACCTTGTCCCCTCCTCTTGAAAGAGGAACAAGGGTAATAGACAAAAGCACTAACTTGTTAAAGTACTCTTCTTGAAAATAAAAGGAATACATCTGGGTTGTCCCAAACACAACTCTGCCTCAATATGCCATGTTCAGTGCACTAAGACACAAGATGAAACTTCTCCAAACCAGTACTCCTTCCATACCAAATGTAATTCTTGAGTTCTCACATCAACATACAACAAATGATCTAAGCCAAGAAGACTTTGCCTTTACCTTTTTCCTCCAGATTTGCTTTAGGATGAAACTATAAATACATCAAATCAACCTGAAAGCCAGAATGATAAGCAGGCCTCCGAGGAAAGCAAAAAAACTTGGGAAAATAAAAGATAACTCAAAGTGCAGCGCACAGGTGAGGTCAGATTCTGCCATGCTCTGGTCCTGACCTTCTAGAACACACACTGCTCCTGTGACGCTGGTGCTCACGCTGGTGCCTGGGGATGGCCTCTTCCACAGTGGGAGCTCCTGAATGGGAGTTCCAGTTTAGAACTGTGTCTGTGCAGTGATGTTACAAAGGTATTTTTTCTCTCTGGAATCTCTCAGTTTATAAAGCTGGCTCTCACACAGACTCTCTGTATAAACATAAGTTGCTTATCCAGACCTGTGAAGTCTCACACATGGCACTCAGGACTCATCCATTCAGACCCAACTTCACGCTTCCTTTCAAGAGCTGCAACACAGACATACAGCAGTACTCCCCTGTGAATTTCCACTCCACTTTTGGATAGAGTCCTGATGCTGCTCAAAAATAAATACAAGCAAGATGCCCTGGCACTGAAAGAGTAGATGTCATAATGAGAGCTTTGATAGAAACAGTGAATAAACACAAGATCGGCCAGATGAGTGAGACAAAGGATGCATTTAGCCTGCTGTTCTGATTGTTACCACCCAGTTGCTGGTGATGAAGGACAGTCTGGCCTTTTCCCTGTAGTCTTTGTTTAACTAGATAACTATCTTTCTTCCTTCTTCTACTTTAATAAACTTCTTAATCAGAAGAATTTCGACAAGATATGTCAAAGTTTCAAAGACTATGCACACAGATACCCCTGGGATTGATGTGCTGTCATCCCGACAGGTGGCAGCATTCCCCTCGAGTCCAGTCACCTTTGCACGGCTGTATGTAAAACCAGTTTGCTTCTCAGCATCACTGTAGCCTTGGACAAAGGGAAAGACAAAGTGGAGCAGCACAGCAAGCCGTCCACCGAGAGCACTCCGTGAAAGCCAGAGCTCGTCCTGCCCCACGAGACCTTGCTGTCCCTCCCACGGGTGCTGGGCTGTGATCAGTTCACACAGCCATCTTCCCCACTTCTGTTGAAACTGAATGTCCCCAAAAGCTTTCAGTCTAGTCAAGAGTTTTAAAGTCTTTATGAGCATTGCAGATGAATAACACAATTAGACTGTTCTTCATGCAATCAGGACAACTGAGCATGGAAATAGTGATTTTGCCTGAAATGGGAAAAACATGTGCCCAGAAAAAAAATAAATTGCAGAAGAATGGTGAAATAGCAGCCCAGCAAATAGCTGGCTGGGAGGCAAAGAATGTATTACTGTAGCCTTTAATAAATACAGGAAAGCCTTACGTCTGCCCTCCTCCTTCCTTTCCTCCCATGCTGAGCATCAGAGGGGTCTAAGAACGATTGAAGCCAGTGGGATGTTTTGAAGGGAGAGGATGGTCCTGGGGACAGTCTGTCAGCTGACAGCCATCACCTGTGTTTTCACGGAGACCAACTTGACACAATCGCAATCAGTTCCTCATCTAAGGCTCCAGGATGCCTGAAGTCAAGGACAAAAAGGATTCAAGTTCTGCGTTTCTCCCCCTAGCTGCTGTAGGGAGGCTCTGACTGGAGATGGCAGCCTCTGCACATTTTGTGGTGCTGCCCAGAACTTTCAGCTGATTCCTCAGTCCAGCTGTCCCCAGAGCAGAAACAGGCCATCCACAAATCACAGCCACTCAGCAGGAGCACAGAGCTGCAGGAAGGAAGTGATTTATTAGCATGTACTAGCACACTGCCCTGTCTGCAGCAAGGTGCGTAAGCGAGGAAAGGGAGCTCACAACAGAGAGCAGACTTATTTTCTTTAATCTGACTAAGCTGTAGTTTATGCTGCACTGATGCACATATTCAGAGATAAATTATGGAAGTTCACGAGGAGATATCACATGCTGCTCATTTTTGGTGCCAAAACCACCTGGTGTTCAGAGTGCTTTCTGAATGTGAGGACTTCCAGCCCTGCCTCCCCAGGGCAAGCACACCAGTGCTGTCAATAACTGCAGGTAGGAAAATTGAGGGAGAAAAATCAAGGCCATAAGAGAAGTAAGCTGGCTAGCAGGAACCTGGCATTACTGACATAGAAGCCTGTGCTTTAAGCCAACTCCTTTTGAACATGAACATGAACACCATCACTGTAATGAGTCTGCACAATGCTCAGCCACTCTCCAAGGGCTGTTTGCAGTGACACATCATTTTGCTACGTCTATAGTCAGCAGAATAAAAGTAGAATAAAATAACGCCCTCCATCAGACAGAATTACAGATCCCCTAAAAGAGAATAAACCCCTCCAGTGGCTAATTAACATCTTAAACTTTCCCTGACAATGTGTACCCTCTCCCCCCAAGCTCTTGCACTAGCTCCAGCTTCCCAGGAAGTCCTTCTCCTGATCTTCCAGCCAAATCCTCATCTATTTGTCTACTGGCTGGAGGAATCATCTGTTATCAGAAGTCATCTTCCCTGCATTTGTGTTTGCATTGTGATAGAGCCCCCTCTTTACTTCTTCCATAACCTACGTGGATCAAGCTCCTAATATCTTTCACTAGAAAGACGTTTCCTAGACTTTGAATCATTTATACGACTCTTTTATGAATCCTTCCAATTTTTCAGCATCCTCTTTGATCTGCAGACACCAGAACCTGAATTGCTATCCCAGTGAAAATCTGGCTAATGGGGGTGGTAAGCTTATTACATTAGATCTGTGAAAGGAAGTCCTTGATCATAAAGTACACCAGTTTGACTGAGAGGAAAGAAGGATAACAGAGGCACGATGGGACTGCAGGAGGGTACACTGGAAAGTCTTTGAGGAGCCCTAGGGACGCCAAGGGAGCTCAGGGAGCTTGCATGGAAGAAAAATGTCAATAATTAGGATTGCAGCCCTAGACTTCAGGAGAACCAACTCTGACCACTGCAAGGGTCTAATATCCCATGGGTTAGAGCACTGGAATGTAAGGGAGTCCAATAGAACTGGTAGACATTCAAGCACCACTTTGTCCAAGCTCAAGACTGGGGAATCCTTATGATTAAGAAATCAAGTGCAGGTGGCAAGAAACCCACAAGGATGAGCAAGGAGCTCATGGGAAATCTCGAATGGAAAAAAGAAAGTCTATGGAATGTGAAAAAGGGTCTGGCCAGTTGGGAGAAATACAGGAACATTGTTGGGGCATGCAGGGATACAACAAGGAAGGCTAGGACACTCTTGGAATTAAATCTGCTGAAGGATGCACCCACAAGTGCTGAGGGAGCTGGCAGAATTGATTGCTGAACCATTCTCTTTCATTTTTAAAAGGTCATGGAGAACAGGATAGGTGCCTGAGGACTGGAGGATAGTCAGTGTCACTCCACTCTTCAAAAAGGGCAAGAAGAACCCGAGAAACTACAGGCCAAGAAGCCTCACCTCTGTCACTGGGAATGTGATGGAGTAGCTTATTCTAGATGTCACCTCCAAGCAAGAGAAAGAAAAGAGGGTTATCAGGAGTAGTCAGCATGGGTTCACCAAGGGGAAATCACGCTTGACCAATCTGGTACCCTTTTATTGTATACATCCACATTTATTTTATCCACCCTATTTATTTTACATGTCCACAAGTCTATGGGTCCCAATGAGATGCATCCCAGAGTCCTAAGGAACTGGCTGATGTAGTTGCCAAGCCACTCTCTGTGATATTTGAAAAGTTGTGGCAATCAGGTAAAGTCCTTGGTGACTGGAAAAAAGGTAACATCGTGCCCATTTTTAAAAAGGGTAAAAAAGATGACCCAGGGAACTACCAACCTGTCAGTCTCACCTCTGTGCGAGGGAAGATCATGGAACAGATCCTACTGGAAGCTAGACCTAGATGGGCTGGAAAGTTGGGCAGGGAGAAATTTAATGAAATATAACACGGGCAAGAGAAGAGTCTTGCATCTGGGCAAGAACAACCCCAGGTACCAGTATAGGTTGGGGACTGACCTGCTGGAGAGTAGCATAGGGGAAAGGGACCTGGGGATCCTGGTGGACAGCAGGACAACCATGAGCCAGCACTGTGCCCTTACGGCCAAGAAGGCCAATGGCATCCTGGGGTGTATTAGAAGGGGTGTGTTTAGTAGGTCAAGAGAGATTCTTCTCCCCCTCTACTCAGCCCTGGTGAGACCGGATCTGGAATATTGTGTCCAGTTCTGGGCCCCTCAGTTCAAGAAGGACAGGGAACTGCTTCAGAGAGTTCAGTGCAGAGCCACAAAGATGATTAAGGGAGTGAAGCATCTCCCTTACAAGGAAAGGCTGAGGGAGCTGGGTTTCTTTAGCTTGGAGGAGAGGAGACTGAGAGGCGACTTCATTAATGTTTATAAATATGTAAACTGTGAGTGTCAGGAGGATGGAGCCAGGCTCTTCTCAGTGACACCCTATGATAGTACAAGGGGTAGTGGGTGCAAGCTGGAACATAGGAGGTTCCACATAAATATGAGAAAAGACTTCTTTACAGTGAGGGTAACAGAGCACTGGAACAAGCTGCCCAGAGAGGTTGTGGAGTCTCCTTCTCTGCAGACATTCAAAACTCGCCTGGATGCGTTCCTGGGTGACCTAAACTGGGTGTTCCTGCTCTGGCAGGAGGATTGGACTAGATGATTTTTCAAGGTCCCTTTGAATCTCTGACATTCAGTGATTCCGTGATTCTATGCTAAGGCACATGGAAGGCAGGGAGGTGATAAGGCAGAACCAGTATGACTTCACCAAGGGCAAATCCTGCTTGACCAACCTAGTGGCCTTCTGTGATGGTGTAACTACAACAATGGACAAGGGAAGAGCCACTGATGTCACCTATCTCAACTTCAGCAAGGCCTTTGACATACCCCACAACATCCTTCTCTCCAAATTTGAAAGATATGGATTTGATGGGT
Organism: Numida meleagris; assembly: GCF_002078875.1. Lineage (NCBI taxonomy): Eukaryota > Metazoa > Chordata > Aves > Galliformes > Numididae > Numida > Numida meleagris. The sequence goes on along the minus strand of NC_034438.1, from coordinate 44,311,103 downwards.
GGACTGTTCAACGGACAAAGAACTAGCTGCAGGATTGAGTGCAGAGTGTGGTGGTCAATGGCTCAATGTCGGAATGGAGATCAGTGACGAGTGGTGTCCCCCAGGAGTCAGTGCTGGAGCCGATACTCTTTAATATCTTCATCAGTGACTTTGACACTGGGGTAGAGTGCACAGTCAGCAAGTTTGCTGACGACACAAAGCTGTGGGGTACAGTTGATACACCAGAGGGATGGGATGCCACCCAGAGGGACCCAGACAGGCCGTAGTAGTGGGCCCAGGTGAACCTCATGAGGTTCAACAAATCCAAGTGCAAGGTCTTGCACATGGGTTGAGGCAACCCCCATGAACAATACAAGATGGGGGATGAAAGGATTGGATGCAACCCTGCCAAAAAAGACCTGGGATACTGGTGGATGGGAAGCTGGACATGAGCCAGTAATGTGCCCTTGCAGCCTAGAAAGCCAACTGTATCCTAGGCTGCATCAAAAGTAGTGTGGACAGCAGGTTGAGGGAGGTGATCCTGCCCCTCTGCTCTGTTCTGGTCAGGCCTCACCTGGAGCACTGCATCCAGATGTGAAGTTCTCAGTGCAGGAGAGACATGGACCTGTTGGAGCATGTCCAGAGGAGAGCCACAAAAATGAATGGAACACCTCTCCTATGAGGACAGGCTCAGAGAGCTGGGGCTCTGCAGCCTGGAGAAGAGAAGGCACCAAGGTGACCTGATAGAGGCCTTTCATTATCTGAAGGGGAGATACAGAAAAGGGGACAGACTCTTCAGCAGGATCTGGGGTGAAAGAATAAGAGGAAACGGTTTTAAACTCAAAGAAGGTAGATTTAGATTAGATATAAGGAAAAATTCTTTTACAGTGAGAGTGATGAGGCACTGGAACAGGTTTGCCCAGAGATGTGGTTGATGCCCTGTCCCTGGAGACTTTCAAGGCGAAGCTGGATCAGGCCCTGGGCAACGAGATTTAGCTGTGCATGTCCCTGTTCACTGCAGCGGAGTTGGACTAGATGGCCTTCAGATGTCCCTCCCAACTCTAAGGATTCTATGATGATGTCACAACCAGCTAGGTAGATGAGGGGTGAGCAGTGGATGTTGTGTACCTTGACTTCAGCAAGGCTTTTGACACTGTCTCCCATAACATCCTCATAGGTAAGCTTAGGAAGTGTGGGACAGATGACTGGACAGTGAAGTGGATTGAGAACTGGCTGACTGGCCGAGCTCAGAGAGTTGTGATCAGTGGCACAGTCTAGCTGTGTCTCCCTTATGAGGAAAGGCTGAGAGACCTGGGGCTGTTCAGCCTGGGGAAGAGAAGATTGAGAGGGGATCTTATCAATGTTTATAAATATCTGAATCATAAGTGTCAAGTAGAAGGGGCCAGATGATTTTCAGTGGTGACCAGCACCAGGACAAGAGGCAATGAGTACAAACTGGAACACAGAAAATTCCATACAAGTATGAGAAACAGCTTCTTTACTTTGAGGGTGTCAGAGCCTTGGAACAAGCTACCCCAAAAGATTGTGAAGTCTTCTCTGGAGATATTCAAAACTCCCCTGGATATTTTCCAGTGCTATTTAATGTAGAGGACTTGCTTTAGTGTAGGCTGGACTAGATCACCTCCAGAGGTCCCTCTTCCAGCCTCCTTGATTCTGTGATTGTACAGGAGATGTCCCCAGTAGCTACAGCTCCAGGAGACAGCTAGCTGAAGAGATACATCAATTTCTTTTATGGGAACCGTTTATGCCCTCATAACAGCCTTGTTTTCACATTAATCACGTTTTTTGAACATGTCATCTACAGACTCAAATATAAATTCCTCTCAAGTGACTTATATGATTCTGTTCACTACATGGAGAAGTCACTGTCAATGCATGTATATTCTAGAAATCTAAAACCAATATTATGAATCAACTTTGCTAGGTATAAGTTCTTAATTTAATGTAAAAGTGTTCTGTGCTATGCACTAAGTAATTACTTTTTTCTAAGGCTATTTAAAGAAGTAGTAGTAAAAAAAAATGGCTCGGGTGCAGAGACATCAAAACTTTGAAAATCAAAAGTCACACTGACAGCATCAGAAATTCTATCACCAGCTGAAGATATTGAGGCCTTAACTTTAATCTTGGATTCTACTGAATTCCAGAAAAGATCCTAGAACTCCTTTCGAAGTGTATCACTCCTGAACTATGGAAAATAACTAGCAAGGAATGTTATCAAAACTCCCTCATACGAGTATCTCTATAGAAATAACATCATTAAATATTTTCTGCTAGGACTCCTTTAAACTCGTCCTGCTTCCCCCTCCAATTTGGGGAGATGGCATACAAAAAGCAGTGGTCAGGCCTCTCCCATGATGTGCTGGTGACTCACCTGAGCTCAAGCCAGCACTAAATCCCTGGGCAATAACAGGGACATTATCACATTCACAGAAATACAGGAAGAGCAAGTGCAATTTTCTATAGAGTGCAGGCAAGTCTGATCACAGAATTTTTCACAAGGCCATTCCTAGTAGTATTAAATGTTTTCAAGAGTAATCCTTTCTGTAAAGTATTTCTCTAGCAAACATACCCTTAAGTTTTCTTGGCCCATTTCTCGTGAACCGCTTGTTTATCTTTAGCTTTATCTAGGCCTCTTTCAAGACTTCCAAATAGTTTGGCCTTTCTCTTTTTTTGGCTGCTATCCACATGAGCTAGGTTGAGATCTAAATCCACAGAATGACACCTGTTACAAAACCAAAGTAATTAGTTGTTTTTCCTCTGCATTCTGACAGTAGTTATTTCAGATACATTATTAGAATATTACCAGACCTGGCTGAATGATGAAAACAAAAGCAAGTGTAGTGCGTGATAAGAGTTTCTGCTTACAAGTCAGTTGAGCTTTAAGCCCAGAGATGCATTTTAAAATTGCAGCACTCTGGGAAAATGGAACAAGATGGGATTTACATTATGGAAAATAGGAATGCATTCTGAAGATAAGTGACTTCTAGTTTTAAATTTTTTTTCTGCTTTAAGTGTTTCCCAGTGAATACAGAACGAGGTTTTTGGAAAGTTTTAACCAAGAGAAAGGAAATATAGCTCACTGTTGTGAACAAGGCTTCCTACGCTGTTCATGGATTAAGGTAGCACTGCTCTAAACCAAAACCATATACAGATAACTGGACATTTACCTTCTCTCAGAAAGAACCTCAGTTGCTGTCAGTTCATATGTATGTGTTGGTGTTTTGGGGTTCTTAACTGGGGTGACTGTTGACAACTGGCTCTCTGAAAGAAAGTATCCAAACCAAAGCAGGTATGTTTTTGCAGTGGAGAATTTCTTTTTCTTTAGTCAGGATTTCTCATGATTAGTCATCAATTTTTTTTAAAGCCAGCCTCCTATCTATTTCCGGTCTGCACCTTCATAGTGATAAAACAGGTTTTAACTACAACAAGACTACAAAAGAAAACGGACCGATTTCCCCAGAGCTCTGTAAGTCAAGTCTTTGACGGACCAGCGCAGTTCAGTATTACAGGTTTGGAAGGGACAAGGATTAGAACTGCTTTCTTGTTCTGCCACTGGTCTCAGGACAAAAGCTGAGGAATTTACTATGTCAAAAAGCTATGTTCCGCATCAAGTAATTTCCTTTACATGAAAGGTGTGAATTACATAACATGCAGTAGTAACTGTGGTTAAGTAACAACCTAAAAAGTTCTACTATCCACATGTTCGAAAAGAGTTCTGTGGAGCAGTTTTGAATTTCCAGAGAGTCTAATGGTAACATCTCAATCTAAAAGCTCAAAGATTCAGCTTCACATAGCAGCAGTTGGCCTCAGACAATGATGTTCTCCACATTTCCAACAGATACTTCCACCATTTATTATCTCTAAGTACTAATTTAACCTATCCTGAATGCAAGAATTTCCAATAGAACAACAACAAAAAAATTTCATTGTTTAAATCTCAGGAACGTCTAACAAAAATGAGCAGAAACCATACTTCCGCACTTCTCATTTAAGAAATACCTACTTTTACTTTTTAAACTTACTATAAGACAAACATCACAAGTTACTGCATACAATCTTAAGACAAAAATGAAACTTGTGTGAACAACTAGCTTTTGTAACGCACTCGGTTGAACACTTAACAAAGGAAAGTGATATGTACAAGAACCCTCAATAACTTAAATTAGACTGCAAAGATCTAGTGTTTCTAAACAATATTCCCATGCATCTGGAACAGGAGAATCTTAGATCGTAAGAAATGCTTAGTATTTTAAAGGGCAGAGTTAACATGTAGAGTATCAACACTAAGGCTGAGGACAAACATTTTTGTAACTCAGAAGAGCTGATATAGCATGGACACATTTCTATGGTCCATCACATAAATGTAGGTATCTACATTGTTAGCCTAAGTATTTTGAAAGCCACGCTGAACAAATATATGGAAGTACTGGTATGCTATCATGAGAAATCCAGTAGGTTATGTTTCTTTTAGAAGCAAGATGCAATAAAAGCACACTTAAGTAAAAGCCTACCCATTACTTTCACTCAAAATAGTAGCCCAGAAAAAAACATAATGAATGTTGAAGAAATCTTCTACTAAATCTCCATGGAAAGTGGAACCACGTGCTAGTTTTAGGAACACAGCACTTGTCTCATTGTCTGAATGCATCTAAAGGCACGCTCCTATGAAACTGCGAGGAATTCTATAATTAATAGATGAGTAACATGCCCTGACATATGGTTAAACCTCTTGCAGTACTTTGTCAGATGTACAGGCTGGTGAATGTATGTGCTATGACCAAAAAAAACCCCAACCTAAATCTTCCAGAAGCAGAAGTTTAGGATCTACCAGTATTGTGTTCATATTTAAATTTAAAAAATTCCTAAGTGACACGTGTTCTAGATTTTCATTGGTTAGATCCAACATACCTTTGAAGATACATGCCTGAAAGGGTATGCCTTGTACTCGCTTCTCAGTCTGACTCTTTGAAAAGGTGTCCTTTGGAGTAGGAAGCGCAAAGGGCAGTTCATTTCTTAATGCTGACTCTGCATCAACATTCTCTTTGCATGCTTCTTAGATGCCGCTTTTCTTGTCACTGGAGTTGACAGTGTTAATTCCATATCACCCAGTTGAGTATCATGCCTTGAATGCTGCCAGCGATGTAACAAAAGAAAGGTATTCTGATCACATCCAGAGAAGTTACTGTCAAGGAAATTCTAACATCTAAGCAGGTCAGACACAATGCTTATAAAAACATCGTACACTACTTATCTATTGAGCAAAATAGTTAAAAACTCTTCAGAACCTCTGATTCTCTCCTAGAATGAGTTTGCTTCTTATAGATTAAGTCATATGCCATTTCCTTATTTGTTAATCTAAATTCCATATTTAAGATAACTCCTTGCCAGCTTATCTAAACTTAGTTACGAATTATCACTTAGTTTAGCTACAAAATTTGAATTGCTTCACTGTGGATTTTCTTGTCCAATACAGAGAGGCTGAATTTCTTTCTGTGCCTTCAAAGTTCTGTCCAGCTCTAGTCTAACTCGGAAATCTTGTTCACTGCGCCTTATCGCTTGCCATTGCGTTTTAAAATCCTCATTGACTCCTTTACTCATTCCCTTACTTGCTGTTTCTGTGCAAATCAAACATTGAAGTTAAGGTTCTCATAAAATGAATCATGGCCTACGGGTAGAAGGCACCAAAATTTATGCTCAGCATACTTCTTTGCTCAATCTGTATCTCCCTTTGGTCAAGGTCTACACTTGTAGACCTTGTACACTAGATACTTAAATATGTAATTAGCATTATATACAATGAGAAGTAGATTTCTGGATTAAGAATTGTGCTTTTTCTTTAAGAAAATAGCACAAGTTCTTCAGACACCTGCTTTGTTCTGTGAGTATTCAGAATAAACTCTTCTAATGGAGATTCTTCAAACAGTGAAGCTGCATCAGAAAATTCCATGGATCCAAATGCATATGGCACATCGCTGCAGTCTGGTACATCTTCATACGTCATAGCCTTTTCAGACTGAACAGAAAAGCTGAGATTCTTTGCAGGATTAAAAGGAAGATTTAATCAGAAAAAATAACATCAGTAAAATCTAAATATGATTTCTTTGCAAGTTCCTAACTATGGCTAACAGCTAATGGAAGTCCACATGCCAGCAGCTCCAAGATTCATATTATGTTCTTAATATTGTAATTGTGGATTTGACATTCATATCAAGAGCAGAAAGGAAATTATTCTCAAAGCTCAAGTTATCTTTCACAACCTGTGTCAAGGACAGCAGCATCTCATAGCCTTCGATTTGAAGACTTGGACCACAAGCTCTTTCCACCAGAAATCAAATAACAGCCTGGAAAGAACCTGAGAGAAGAATGCAGTGAAGTCTGAAAGTGGGTCACATAAAGGTAAACAAGTCATATCCACAACATATGATTATGGAATCTGCAACACTGCTTGAACTGGCACTTGGAAGCCAATGAGCAAGCCCAGGCAAAAGTTACTTACTAAATTATGGAATTCACAACTTTCTAACCTTCATGTCTCACTCCACATATGACTGCAATATCAAAAAATCCTTTGTTTCTAACAGCTTTCTATGATTTCAGGAACCTATTTCCTATGGACTTATTTCATACCACTTCACCAAAACTGCATACAGCTACTTTATCAGTCCTGAGCTAGAAAGGAAGCATATTTGGAAGGTATGTTTTGTTGACAGATAAGTGTCTCCTGACCTATATTCATAGATATCATAATGATCAGGTGTCTCATTACTACTGAATGCAGAAATAGCAGATCTAGTACCATCCTGGGAAGCTCTATGATGACTTACTAAAAAGCTCTTTCCAGAGGGCTGCTAGCTACAGCCAAGAATCTCTGTACTGTAACTGAAATTATGTTCCACTACAATATGAATGCCTGAGCAGGATATCTTGACTAACTATTGTGTGTGTTCCAGAAGAAGTGTAGGCCATGGTGAATTTTTTGGAATGTCCTTCTACATCAAACTGTTTGCAAGAAGATGGTGTTATGCATATTCTTGTGCCATCAAATTCACAGAATCACAGACTGGGTTGGCAGGGACCTACACTCTTGCTCAAGCAGGGCCACCTAGAATAGGTTGCTCAGAACTATTTCTGTCGGCTTTTGAAAATCTCCAAGGAGGGAGACTCAACATTTCCGGCCAATATGTGACAGTGCTCAGTCACTCACACACAGAATTTTTCCCTGATGTTTAGATATAATCTCTTGCATTCCAGTTTCCAACCATTTCTTCATGTCCTGCCACTGGGCACCAAGGATAAGAGCCTGGCTGCTCCTTCTTTGCATCCTCACTTCAGATATTTACTCACACTGGTAAGATCTCCTTGAGCCATCTCTCCTCAGGCTGAACAATGCCAAGTTATGTGAAAGGTTCTGTTTTCTCACTTGCTTGTCTTCACATGAGATCTGTTCTAATTAGTGGCATTTATTTGCAGGTTGGATATTTTTGCAGGTCAAGCACGTATTCACTTGCATTATCTACATGCAGGCAAGTAAAGCTTATCCTGAGTACTGTAGAAGGACTAATAGGCCTCTGCGTTATGTGGACATGATTTTCACAATTGTATGTGAGGTCATAATGCATATTTTAAATAGCAGTACTAGCCAGACCTAATTTACCTAGCACCCATATCACAAGTAGAGATACAGAAACTTCACTGTTGCTGAACCCAGAAAAACTAATGATCTGGGTGCCAAAGACTAACTCATTGTGATCACAGAAATCACATTATACCTATTCAGCAATTCTTATGATACACTTTCTGTTATGCAGAACTTGTAATCTTAGAACTCTCATCAGCATTACACAGCAGCTGTACGAATGAACTGAAAGGATTTACATGCAAGTGAATCAGATGTATAATAATGTATTTATTTTAAGAGCTTGTCTTTACAAAAATAGCATGTTCAGCTAGCTAGCTAACAATTTTATGCAGAATTCCAGAGTTCAAGTAATGGTTTATATTATGTCTGCAATTTTATTGAAAGCTTTCAAGTTCGTCAAACATAATTATCACTGACATCACAGACAGCTCCACATTATGTATGTGATCACAAGCAACCTAGCAACTTCAGACAATTTCCAAAGCACTCGATTTGCATACAATACCATTTAAGAATCCAAGTCTCCAGAAAATAAAGTAAACCAAATCCTCGCCAGGATTGTGTTCTAAAAGGAAACAGATGAATAAGATGTGTTCTTCCCCCTTTGATCATCCACTCATGTAACGTCCATGTAATTTCAAAGTATGCTGCCCAGAAGAAGATTGAGGATGCTTCAGAAGGCCTTCCTTACTAAGCCAAATAGAACAAGTGAGGTACCAAGATATTTAGAACCAAACATGGAAAGGTGCTCTAAGAAGGTATGTATCACAAGAGACAATCAGGAATGCTTACACAGTCCAAACAATGCACAATTTTAGTTCCACAAGCTGCCAAGAGGAGTATGTGCAGTACTCACAGTGCACCATGTATGCTGCTTATTCCAGTCGTTCTACTTTGTAGTACCAGCACAGCTTGCTAAAACATTTTAATGAGCAGTTTGAACTGTCTGGAATAGAACAGTTCAGTTGGAAGGGACCTTCATAGATAGTCCAGTCCAGTTGCCTCACCTCTTCAGGTCTAACTAAACCTTAAAGCATATAAGACCTTAAAGCAGAGAAGCATGACCAGCAGGTCCAGGGAGGTGATTCTGCCCCTCTACTCTGCTCTCATTGAGACCCCATTTGGAGTACTGCGTACAGTTTTGGAGCCCACAACACGAGAAGGACATGGAGTTGTTGGAGCAGGTCCAGAGGAGGTCCACAAAGATGATCAGAGTGCTAGAGCACCTCCCCTGTGAGGACAGGATGAGAAAGCTGGGGCTCTTCAGCCTGGAGAAGAGAAGGCTCCAAGGAGACTTTATAGCGGCCTTCCAGTACCTGAAGGGGGCCTACAGGAAAGCTGGAGAGGGACTTTTTATAAGGGCAGGTAGTGACAGAATGAGGGGAAATGGCTTTAAACTGGAAGAGGGTAGATTTAGACTAGGTATGAGGAAGAAATTATTTACTGTGGGGGTGGTGAGACACTGGAACAGATTGCCCAGTGAGGCTGTGAATGCCCCCTTCCTGGAAGCACTTAAGGCCAGGCTGGAGGGGGCTTCGAGCAACCTGGTCTAGAGGGAGGTGCCCCTGCCTATAGCATGGGGGTTGGAACTAGACAATCTTTAATGTCCCCTCCAACCCAAACAATTCTCTGATTCTATATTCATAAGGTTATTGTTGTTCTCTAATTTGTTGTGCTACTTGAATAGAATAATTTTGCACAGAACTTGCTTAGAAGATGCAGTTAAATTTGCTGAAGCCTAAGGCCACAGACTGCTGCACTTTTACCTAGCTGCAAGTAAGGAAGGCCACAGAGCTGACTCTAGCTGCAAGATAAGGAAGTAAGAAAGACTAAATTGACAGATCCTACAGTCCTGAAGATTGGAGAAAATAGCCCATCAAGAGACAATGAAGGAACCAATCCAGAGCAGAAAGATCTCCAACGTCAGTAACACTACTGGTCTGCATGGCCAAGTGAGGCACTGGGAACATACAGTGAAAGTGCATTTCTTTGTTCTGGATCCTTCTTCAAGGGCAATAATCTTGAATTGTTTTTGTAATTTCAATTCTGTATGGCTTTTATTTGTTTTGGTGGGGCAGCAACCACCTCCCTAGGAAGCCTGTTCCAGCAGTTGGCCACACTCACAGTAAAAAAGTGTTTCCCACTGTCTGGTCCGAACCTCCCCTGGTGCAGCTCTGTGCCATTCCTACTCGTCCAGCCATTGATTCCTAGGAGAAGATAGCACCTTCCTCTGCACTTCCCTCTTCAGGGACTTACAGAAAGCAAAGAGGTCATCTCCTGGTCTTCTCCAGACCATACAATGCAAGTGCCCTCAGCCTCTGCTCAGAGCGCACACCTTCCAGTCCTGTTAAGAGCTTTGTTATTCTCCTCCTGGCTGCCAGGGCACACCACTGTCTCGTGTTGAACTTGCTGTTACCAGCGCCTCTAGACCCTGTCCTGAAGTGCTGCTCTCCAGACACTTGTCTCCTAATCTGTATCTTTGTCTGTCCACATTCTATTGCTGGTACAGTACCTGGCATTTTCCTCTGCTGAACTCCATGCCACTGCTGATTGCCTAATGCTCTGATCTATCTAGATTCTTCTGCAAGGCCTCTCCTCCCTCCAGGGAGCCTACAGCACTTCCCAATTAAATATCATCAGAAAACCTGCAGAGGATGCGCTTCTTTCCTGCATCCAAGTCACCAGGCTGTTTACGCAGGCACAGCTTTAGCACACAGAAACATTTTTACCAGAATGTTGTGCTGAACTTTAAAACTTACCCCTGGGCTTGCTGATTGTGTTGTACTGGCATGTCGTGTTTGTGATGGAATACTTAAGTGAATGCGCTTGCCATGAACCTTCTTGGATTGGAGCAAGAGATACGTTGCTGACATCTGGTCATAATTACACTAGAAAACAAGAGTATTTAGATCTCTTCAGAAAAGTTGTCAGTACAAAGAAAGTTAGGTGTTCTAAACATTTCTCCAGACATGCAATATTTTCCCCTTGATGTGCAACCTTTATGTCTGATCACATTAGGGTAGTTTCAGACCTCAGCTGATTCACACAACATGTTTGAGATAAAGAAGCAGACTATGCTTGTTTTTTGCTTGAAAGTTAGTGTGCAGTACAACTGCTGAAAGTGAAAACTAAAGCTGGTGCCAGAATCTCTCTATTGAAGTGAGTGGTTGCAGCGATCAGAAGGACCAACGCGATGGAAAAGGCATTACAAAAGAGGTGGAAGGACCAGCATGATAGCAAGGTGCTACAAGAGAGGGGAAGTAGATTGCTCACCTGTATCAGAAGATTCTGGGTTCGCAGGGAAAGGCTTCCACCAAGAAAGGATCTCCAGAAAGAGATCCTTCCTTAGTGGCAGTCAGCCCTTCAATGAGGCCTAAGAGGGGAGCCAGGCTCCAGCCCTTCTGGTCACACAGGTGAATTGCTTTCACCTGTGCTCCCATGGCTGACTGGGTCTTTCCTCCAGGTGCTCAATCAGTGGTTCAGGCCATGACTCAGCAGTTCCCATACAATGGCAAAGCTCCTATTAGTTCAGTTTACACAGTATTTCAGCTGGACTGCCGTTTTTGGGGGTCATGTTTCAGCCCAACTCCAAGGAGCATCGATGTTCAGCTTGGTTTTCAGCAGCTTTTTGACAACTATGAGGACCACAGGTACAATGCTTGACAGACTCACAGTGTGGTTCAATTTGCTTGAATTACTTATAAGGCATTAGAAGTCCTTTGATAAAGGACTGGGAAAATATCACAGACTAATGTGGAAGAACTTCTTCCCCTTGAAGGTAGATTGTTCTCATCATTTCCTGTACCTGAAGAAAAGTAACAATGTCTCCACAAATGATCTCTCTTAGGTAAAACTTGTACATCTATTCCTACTAAAGTTATGTGGAAATCTTAACAATTCTTCTAAGTTCTACCACTTTCTATTTAACAGAAGGAAAATTCAATTTCAAGAGACAATTTTCAGATTCAGGTTAAAGCCAGAGTACGCACCATGTTTTAAATCTCTTCTACAGCTTGGAATGTCATTATTAACATTTATACTATACTTCTACAAGTACTCAGTTTAGCTTTTCTCATTTATTTTCAAAAGTTACTGGTACAGATTCATTTCTTCAAGAGTTTGTGAATTGTAATTCCCAAAAACTTGTTTGATTGTCTGAGTGATGTGTTGATATTTTCCACTTATTATTGAAACATTTCAAAGCAATGAGTTAAGCCAGCATATTACATCTGTTGTTCATCCATAAGTTTCTGTTTTGAGTCTATTTGGACTTCCAGAGATTCATAAGGATTTCAGCATGGTAGAAAATAACAGAAAGGCTTAGGAAACACAATTAAAGGAGAAAAAAATAAATGTGAACTTCAGAAATGTAGTTATTAGCTACAGCTAGATTATGAAGATCAGCAGGCGTACCTTAGCTCTGAAGGGTATGAGAAATTTCATGTTTGAGAATTACTGAGCATTAGCATTAGCTCATGTTTATACGGTAAGGTTATTTACTGTAGTAGTGGGCTTAAAGACAGTGAATTACTGACATATATTTATTACCTCTGATATTAATGCTGATATATTCTCTCTGCTCTGGTTGTGAAACACAGAAAGCTCTGCTACACAGTCTTCATCAAGGTGTCCCAGCTGCAAGAACAAGACCTATATTGAAGCAACAGCTTTCAAGTCATCTCACAGAGCCAAATCTCACCATGACAGTGTTCTGATATGCAGCAGTCAAGTCAATGATTAGCCATGATTTCAGATTTTCTATTTTAAATAGTGTCATGGCGAAATATTGCAGGGAGTAAACAGAAAGAGTCACCCAACTTCAGCAGTTGGGTCCTCTGTGGCAACAGGTTCTGAATTCAAGTACAAAAGCCTATCAGCAGATGAGACTTTTTACTAGGGCAGAAATTACACTTTTATCTCTTCTTAATGTTCAGTTAGGTGGCATGTGCAGTGTGCTGTGTTGCTCGTGCAGCACAGCTGTTCTTCAGAGAAACAGTGGCACCCAGTGGCCAATAGCAGGCATTGGCTGCGAATACACAGCAACTTCTTGGAATCTACAGCAACAATCTCCCCACACCCTCCAATTCCCACCCCCGCCCCAACCCTGCTTCCCCAGACTCTCACACGTGTAAAACAATGGAGAGACAAGGAGGACAAGCACAATTCCAGAGAATCATAGAATGGCTTGAGTTGGAAGGGATGTTAGAGACCACCAAATTCCAACCTCCCTGTTGAGAGCAAAGTTGCCACTCACCAGATCAAACTGTCCAGGGCCCCAGTCAACCTGGCCTTGAATACCACCAGAGATGGGACATCCACAGCTTCTCCTGGCAGCCCGTGCCAGGGCCTCATAGCCCTCTGAGTAAAGACTTTCCTCCTAGCCTCTAATTGAAATCTTCCCTCTTTTAGTTCAAAACCATTCGTCCTTATCCTATCACTTGGATTTGGCCTTGTTGAATCTCTTTAGCTTCATGCAGGCCTAATTCTCATGCTTGTACAGGTCCCTCTGGATGGCCTCCCTATCTCCTGTTGTATCCACTGCACCACTTAGCATGGGGTCGTCTACAAAATTTCTGAAAGTGCACTCAGTTCCACTCTCTGTCACTGATAAAGACATTGAAGAGCACTGGCCCCAAGACAGACCTCTGAGTGACACCACTTGTCACCAGCCTCTGAAGAAATGTATTATCACTCCCATTCTGTGAGGATGGCAGTGGTTCAGAAAAGATTCCAGAAAATACTTAGGCTTCTCTGAGTAAATGTACTTACTGGGTACTTACTTTGCCACTGAATAGCATCAGAATAACCTTGCATGAGCCAAGGGTGACTTAACAGGTGTTTAACTGTAATCCGCTTCTTTGGGTCTACCTAGTGGGCAGTAACATTCAAGCTGTTACTTAAATCATTGAGAAGTACTGAAGAGACAAATTGTCTTTTACTAAGAACTTCAGGGTGCCTAGAAGCACAAATGGAAACCAGCAGTATTTCATCACTTCAACAAAAGGAAGGTCAAACACCTGAGCTGTGAAGAGCAGTTACAGAACCTATGGTTACAGTAAACGTTCCACGAGCAGTTTGCATTTATGAGACTGCTTAGATGTAGCCCTAATGCATACTTAGTATGTTCAGCATTCTTTATGGAACATCTCTTGTTTACAAATCACTTTTAGTTATACAGCACAATTAAGAACAATTGAAGTCTGTTTAATTATTCAAATTTTAATTGTTTCGATAACCATTAACTAGTACCATGTTATTATCTGCAGAAGGCAATGCTAATCTTCAGCAGAAGGCAATGCTAATCTTTTCTTCAAGGATTCGAAGGTGTGGAACATTTTAACTTGTTTAAACACTCACTGTTTTCCAACTATTCCATCCATGTTTTGAGCTTACACAACAGCATTTTATAGATCAGTTTGAATAGAGGCAGCACTTTTACCTGCAGCAGTTGGTTAAGTAGCAGTGTACTGCTAGGTGAAAGCCATTTTGGAACAGTGTATTTTCCTCTCTGCAATAAAAAAATTAAGTTAATGAAAATAAAATAAATAAAACAGAAGAGGATTTAGAATGAACCTTGAACAGTTCACTCAAAAGGAACTGTTAAATTATTTGTAGGATATTAACATCTCTTTTCTTTGAAAATGTAGGAACAGGCATATGCAAATTTAGCTTTAAGAATCACATAAATAAATTTAATGGTAAAATTAGCATCTACTTGGCTGAGGGCAATGCTGGAGGGCAAATTCCTCACAAGAGCTACAAAATGCATAAGATCACACTAGAAATACTTTATTCTAAAAAAAGTTATGGCACATGCTCAATTTCCTTAGGTATTCCCCAAATTAAGCGATGTGGAGCATTACAGGGAAAGAAACACTGCACACAGGCACTATGATCCTGATTAGATTCAAGCAGCAGGCTTAAAACAATTCCGAGTTTTAGATTCCAGGACACTTGAGGATCTATAGCACGTGAAATTCTACTCCACAACAATGTCTAAATGTCTGCATTTCAAGCAATTTTCAGACCACAGCCACATAAAATTAAAACAAAGTCAGTGCAGAAGTAATAAGCCTGTATCTTAATACCCATGAGATTATCCATTTTTTACAGCATTCAGACTAAGTTCTAAAACTTGCTTATCCCAGTTCACTTAAATGAGTTCCACCAGTCCAAGCAATGCGGCTCTCAGCTCCTGTGCGCTTTAGACAGTTAGGACTAAACAGTGCAGGAATAATCTTTGACAGCTTTAAGAGCTCCATTCTGCTTACAAGCTCTCCGTCCAAAACTATTCACAATTTTAAGGAAATGAACAACTGAAGCAGCTGGATCGTTTGCCACATTCTGCATCTTGGTGTAATCATCAGAACAAAGGGTTTTCTGCAGTCCTGCAAATATATGCTTACAGACGAACAAAGTCTCAATGTACAACACAGTTCATACCAGACTAAAAAGTCATGTCATTTGATTAACTAACCCCATGCTCTAGAGAGCTCAGGTTGTTATGTACCCTGAAAGGAAACAGAACCAACTGCTGAATTATGAAGGCAATCTATTGGGTCCTACATTTCCTCCTCATTCTGGAGGAGGAAATTCTAATAGCAAATGCAGAACTTTGCTGTTCCTAGACATGAGAAGAGCTGGCATTTAAAACATTCATTTCTGGTAAATCAAATGATGTATTTACATATCTACTACAGGTAGTATAGGGAGCAGCCAGTCGAAGGACTAGATATAAAAATCTAGGCCATTGACAAGAAAATACTTCTCCTTAAACTCGATATGCTGTCCTATTATAGGAGCAGGCTACACTACCACATAGGCCAACTGAGGGTAGAACTAAGTCCGCAAAATGTTGGTAGACAAAGCAGCAAAAAGAGGGACAAGATTCAGCAGACAGGCCTTTTCACCCACAGCACAGCTCAGCATGTTCTGCCATCAGAAAAGCAAGGCCTCTTGTCATGCTCAGCTATGTCCCTTCTCAGTGTATTCTAGCACAACTGATACCTACTGTTATCCTCCTGTAGACCGCCATCACATTGTCATCATCAAAAGGAAGAAAGCCAAACAACAGAGCATACAGCAGTACACCCATGCTCCAAATATCTACCTAAAAAATAAAAGGACAAGTTTACAAACGTGAAGCACCTAAAGTGGCTTACTGACAGATTGTAATGTCCAACATTGCCAAAGCCCAGATACAACCCATGAAAAGCTGGCTCTTTCCCTCAGGAAAAAAACCTTATGGTCCCAGAGAAAGCATACGACCCTAACTCAATTGTTCTTCCACTCAACTAAAGCTCTACTAAAACCAGTATCCTCATCTTAGCTTATCATGCTGCTGCACTACCTTTTATCTACGAGAATTTCACTGGCAAAAGTGAAATCAAACCCATCACAAAATCAAAAAACTAAAACCAGTCTGCATACCTCTGAGCCAATATACGCTTTGCCCTGGATTAGCTCTGGCGCTCCATAAGCTGGGCTTCCACAGCATGTGTTCAGGCGGTAACTGACACCTCCCTGGAATAACGAGAAAATAGAGAACAATTTGCTTTAATGGAGTTTACGTCTTCTGGTAATGACACTTCAGAAGCCTCAGAGGCTTCTTCTGCTTTGTATATTTTCATTCATTGTATATTTTGCTTTCATTCAATAGGTGATCTCACTAAGCAAATATTGTCTAAGACACTGAGTGTTGTATAAATGTACAGATCCCAAGCTGCTCACTTATCTAGCATCCTTAGCACGATACATTATTTTCCTCAGCTGATCATCTAATAAGATGAACTGTCTGTGCAAACATGAAACTTGGAAAGAAGTGATGCAAGAGCTATTGGGATTGAGGCTCACTAGTCATTTAGAAAAATATTTAATGCAGTAACTTTACAAACTTTATGAAGAACCACTGATATAATACTTCCTCATTCAGAGTATCATAGAATCATAGAATGGCCTGGGTTGAGAAGGACCTTAAAGATCATTGAGTTTCAACCCCTATGCTGAGTGCAGGGTTGCCAACCACTAGACCAGGCTGCCCAGAGCCACGTCCAGCCTGGCCTTGAATGCTTCCAGGGATGGGGCATCCACGACCTCCCTGGCCAACCTGTTCCAGTGTGTCACCACCCTCTGAGTGAAAAACTTCCTCCTAGTATCTTACCTACATCTCCTCTGTTTAAAATCAATTTAAAATCATTCCCCCTTGTCCTGTCACTATCCATTCTCGTAAACAATCGTTCCTCCTCCTGTTTAAACACTCCCTTCAAGTATTGGAAGGCCACAATGAGGTCTCCCCAGAGACTTCTCTTCACCAAACTAAACAAGCCCAGTTCCCTCAACCTTTCTTCATAGGAGAGGTGCTCCAGCCCTCTCATCATCTTGGTCGCCCTCCTCTGAGCTCTTTCCAAGAGCTCTGCGTCTTTCTTGTACTGGGGACCCCAGGCCTGGACACAGTACTCCAGATGGGGCCTCACAAGAGCCGAGTAGAGGGGGACTACCACCTCCCTCTCCCTGCTGGCCACTCCTCTTTTAATGCAGCCCAGAACATAGTGGCCTTCCGGGCTGCCAGCGCACACTGCTGGCTCATGTCCAGCTTCTCGTCCACCAGGACCCCCAAGTCCTTCTCTGCAGGGCTGCTCTCGAGGAGTTCTTCCCCCAGTTTGTATAAATACCTGGGATCTCCCCAGCCCAAGTGCAGCACCCTGCATTTGGCCTTGTTAAACCTCATTCAGTTCACATGAGCCCACTTCTCCAGCCTGTCCAGGTCCCTCTGGGTGGCTTCCCTTCCCTCCAGTGTATTAACTGCACCACTCAGCTTGGTGTCATCTGCAAACTTGCTGAGGGTGCACTCGATTCCATCATCTGTGTCACTGATAAAGATGCTGAAGAGCACTGGTCCCAAGTCTGAGCCTTGGGGGACACCACTCGTGACCAGCCTCCACCCTGACATAGAACCATTGATCACAACCCTTTGGCTGTGACCAGCCAACCAGTTCTTAATCCACCAAACACTCCATCCTTCAAATCCGTACCTCTCCAATTTGGAGAGAAGGATGTGGTGAGGGACAATGTCAAAGGCTTTGCAGAAGTCAAGAAAGATGACATCTGTTGCCCTTCTCCCATCCACCAGTGCCATCACTCCATCATAGAAGGCCACCACATTTGTCCAGCAAGATCTGCCCTTGGTGAAGCCATGCTGGCTGTCTCGGATCACCTCTTTGTCTCATGTGTGCCTTGACATGTCTTCTAGGAGGATCTGCTCCATGACCTTCCCAGGCACAGAGGTGAGGCTCACCGGCCTGTAGTTCCCTGGGTCATCCTTTCTCCCTTTCTTAAAAAGGGGAGTGATGTTTCCGTTTCTCCAGTCACTGGGGACTTTACCAGACAGCCACGATTTTTCAACTATGATGGAGAGCAGCTTGGCAACCACATCAGCCATCTCTCTCAGAACCCTAGGATGGGTATCATCTGGCCCCATGGACTTCCATTCATTCAGTTTCATGAGGAGGTCTTGGACTTGTTCCACTGTTACAGTGGGACGGAATCCGCTCCTCTCACCCACACCTTGAGGTTCAGGGTCCTGGCAGACATGAGGAGTCTGAGCACCAGTGAAGACCGAGTACCTCAGCTTTTTCCATGTCTGAGAAAGCCAGCTCTCCATTACCTTTTATCAGAGGGGGAACACTCTCTTTGGCCTGTCTCCTCCTGCCTATGTACCTGTAGAACCGCTTGTTATTTTTCACACCCCTAACCAAGTTCAGCTTTATCTGTCCCTTGGCTTTCCTGATCTTATTTCTACACATGCAGACAACAGCGCTATATTCCTCCCAGGCTACACAACCCTGCTTCCACTTCATGTACGTTTCTCTCTTTTCCCTCAGTTTAAGCTGCAGGTCCTTGCTCAGCCATACCGGTTGCCTGCCTCCTCTCCTCAATTTCTTCTGCTGGGGGATGGAGTGCTCTTGCGCTCACAGAAGGGTGCCCTTAAAGAGCTGCCAGCTCTGTGCTGTTCCTATGCCCTTAAGGACAGTTTCCCAGGGGATCCCATCCAGCAGTTCCTTGAGCAGCCGAAATTTCGCTCTCCTGAAGGTCAGGGTCCTGACTCTGCTTTTTGCCAGGCCCGCCTTCCTCAAGATCACAAACTACACCAGGGCGTGGTCACTACAGCCCAGGCTGCCTCCAATCTTAACCCCTCTAATGCTCTCCTCCACATTGGTGAGCACCAGGTGCAGTAAGGCTTCGCCTTGTGTCAGTCCGTCTAATACCTGGACCAGGAAGTTATCCTCAACAGACTCCAGGAATCTCCTGGATTGTCTGCCGCTCGCCGTGCCACCATCCCAGCAGATATCCAGGTGGTTGAAATCCCCCATCGGGACAAAAGCCCACGAACGTGACACCTCCTGCAGCTGGAGCAAGAAGGCCTCATCAACAGGCTCCCCCTGATCAGGTGGCCTGTAACAGACCCCAACCACTAGATCTCCTTTACTGGACCGATCGCTGATTTTAACCCATAAGCTCTCAACCTGGTCATGGCTGTTTCTCAGGCACAGCTCTTCACAATCTATCCACTTCCTACCATAGAGGGCGACTCTTCCTCCCTTCCTGTCTATCCCTTCTTAAGAGGCCGTAGCCCTCAATCAGAATGTTCTAATCGAGGGATTTGTCCCACCACGTTTCCGTGACAGCAACCAGATCATAATTTTCCAAGCACATCATGGTTTCCAGTTCCTCCTGCTTATTTCCCATGCTCCATGCATTAGTGTAAAGGCACTTCAGCTGGGCTTTCTGGCACACTACCTTTCTGCAGGGGCCCTCCCTCTAACTTCCGGAAGAAATCTGAAGTTTTCCCCCACTGCTTCCCCCACTAGCACAAGCCCCTCCCACAAGCACTGGCTCATTACATACAGGCTCCTTACTAGTGACCCTGGTTTCACCCCCACCCCCCTTCATACCTAGTTTAAAGCCCTATCAATGAACCTTCCAAATTCCCATCGTAAAACCCTGTCATGGTTTTGTGATTTTCGGTTATTGATATTCCACATCATAACATCATGTAGTGGATATACCTGGTTCTCAGAAGAGAAGGACTACTACAGTCCCCACGGTACTTTGCTCCTCTGTTACCATTTCCAGCTGGAGGGAAAAGATAAAAGCTCGCAGTATAAAAACTTGCAGATCACGAGACCTCGCCCCTTTTTCCGCTGTCTCTCGTCTTGGCAGCACCTCGCTCTCCAGCCGTCTTATCGTCGGTCGTAGAGTAAGGCCTACCTTGATTTTGGGACATTCTCTCTCTCTGTATTGGATTTATCAGCTTCAATTGTAATTATATTGTATTATAGTGTGTTGTTTTGCATTCCGATATTTTATTTAGTAAATTAGTTTGTTTCTCCTCAGATTGTTGCCACTGTTCTTTGCTCTCAGGGCCATCTCCTTACCCTTTTTCCCTTTTCCCTTTTCACGGGGTGTGGACCCGTGGATCCCCCGTCCCCTTCGTCACAGAACCGGGCCGAACGCCCGTAAACCGTTGACAAACCCCTTTCCACCAGTGGGATAAGCTACTCCTTTCGGTTGCCAGCAGGCCTGGTCTCATGTACATCGAGCCGAGGTCGAAAAACCCAAACCCCTGCCAGGCACACCAGGCTCGGAGCCAGATGTTAATCTGTTGACACACCATGTTTAGTCCCTCGTTATGCCCTATGATTGGAGGGATACAGGAGAACACAACTTGTGCTCCTGAACCTTTGACCAGACGTCCTAAGACTCTGAAGTCCTTTTTCATAGTTCTAAGGGAAGTTCTTCCTATATCATCACTGCCTACCTGAAACAACAACAGACGATAACTATCTGAGGGCCGTACTAGGGAAGGGAATTTCTTCCTTACATCTTTAACCCGGGCTCCCAGGAGGTAGCAGGCCTCCCTGTGTAGAGGGTCAGCTCTACATATTGGGTTTTCTGCTCCCTTCAGCACTGAGTCACCAACAACAATGACCAGTCTTTTATTCTTTGCTGAGGAGGTTTTAATGTTAAGGGTAGTCCTGCTAGGCTTCGGAGACACCTCCAGGTGGGAAGAACCATCATCTCCACCACTGTCCAGCTGTCCCCGCAGAGCGCTGTACGTTTTCTGCAGGGGCAGATGGGGATGGAGGGGAATTGCCAGGTGGGTGCACCTGCACCACCAAGCAGGTACCTTTTGCCATTGCCACCTGCCCCCGTGTTCATCACCATTGTTAGGTGGGGGAGAGGACTGGGGGAATCACTGCAGCAGGAACACTGTCTGCCTGCCCTGTTACCTGTTTGCAAGGCAGTAGGGGGTGACCTGCTTCATGCAGGGCCACAGCTGGCTGCCTAGATCTCAGGGACGGTAGGGACTGGCACCACTGATAAATCTCCTGCTCACACTCCCTTATACTCCACAGCCTCTCCACTTCCTCCTTCAGGTCAGCCACCAGGTTAAGTAAATCATTTAGCTGGTCACATCTGACACACATGCTGTCTCCATCGCCCTGCAGTGCAAGGGCCAGGCTCAAGCACTCACTGCAGCCAAAAACCTGAGCAGTAGCATGTTGTTGTGGGACTTCTGTCTGGGTCTCCTCATTTTTCTTGGCGGCAGCCCTCCTTTTATGTGTGCATGGGACCTCAGTCTGGGTCCCCAAATTTTTTCTGGAAATAGCCTTCCGCCAGGGGGCAGCCATGGCAAACCAGCAGACACTAACACAATCTAGGGCAACCTTAACGAGCTGCAACTGGTCTGGTCCATCCTATTACCTCACTTAGGTTTTGTTCTAAACAGGACAGAGTAAGATGACTTTTTACCATTGAGACAACAACCTGCAAGATGCTCTAACTTTGGCCAGGAAAAATGATTTGAGGATAAATAATTCTCTTTGAATCCGTAAGGCAGTCTTCCCATTAAATTCTTTCTTACCAGCGCTCACCTCGCATGTTAAATAAAGGCTCCTAGAAACCAATTTTAAGATCAAGAAACAATTCAGTTCAAGCATATCCAACCACAGGATCTGTATATGTCACCTGCAAAACTCATTTGGTTCTATCCACAATCTCAACTTACATACAGATCTTTTGAAGAAAGATTTACACAGTTGCTTAGGAGAGAAAATGACACACCAGCCCAATACTCCTATTACAGACCCTTGACACTTAAGACAGAAGGCAGTACACCTACACGATTATCTGCAGCTTAGACTATGAGAATAGGAAGTCTAAGTGGAAAAAAGAATCTAACTGTGCTTCTGAGCAAGATGTTAACCATTCTCACACAGTTAAGGCCCTTTCAAACAAGATGTGACTGCATGTCAATCACAGAAACAACTTGAATTTAGGGTGTTCAGGCAAGTCCCTGTTGCATACTGTGGTCAAACATGCATTACTTGCATGCACATTATATTTGATTTAACAGATACTCTTACCTTTGGCTTTGCACAGAGTCCAAAGTCTATCAGCTTCAAATTACGTTCCTCATCAATCAGCAGATTTTCCTGGTGAATAAAAAAGCAGTCAGGAATGCTTTCACACAAGTGTCCAAGGAAACATATTTTCTCTTCTGTTATTTCTGTTGCGGTCACTGGCTTGCAGTCTACTAAAAGCTCAGGTGGGAAATACTAGTTTGTATCTGCTGGAAAGGGCCTGGGGACTAAGACAGGTGGCGACAGACCACAAGCTGAACCCAGGCCAGCAGCGTGTTCTGACAGAAAAGAAGTACAACAATATAATGGGCTGCATTAAAAAGCAGCACAACCAGACCAGGACAAGTCACCATAGCCCTCTGCTTCACACTCATTGGACCATATCTACAATACTGTATCTAGTTTTTGGCCAGGAAAGATATCAAGCTGAAGCAAGTTCTGTGGATGGCCTCCAGTCTGAGCATGGGGCTGAAGCTCCCACGCAGTGAAGAGAAGCTGGGGAGAAAGATGTTTGTTCAGAGCGCAGAGGAACCTCATGGCAGCCTCTAAATACCTACATGCAAGGCGTGAAGACAGACTGAGGCTCTGTCCAGCAGGTCATGATGGGATAGTGACAGAAAACAGTCACACATTGAATCAGCAGACTGGATATAAGGAAAACATTTTTCAAGCACTGAATAGATTGTCCAGAGAGAGCATGCAGCCTCATCCCTGGGAGAGGCTGAGGATGAGAGTGGAAAAAACTGTGAGAAACTTGGTCTCAACGCTGCTCAGAGCAGAAGGTTCAGGCACATATCTCTAGAAGTCACCTCTGTACCAAGTTACTGTCCAAGCCTATGAATCCATCAGCTTTTCCGCTGGAAGACAGTTCCTTCCAAAAGGTATAGACCATGCTTTATTTTACAGAGGGGAAGGTTCTTTAGGAATACAGATTTCATAAGATGCCTAAAAAAATGCTTGTGCTGTAATAATTTGTTTTACTCAGAAATATCAGCAACTTAAAAAATGCAAAGTTCTAACCCAGAACTAACCCAGTGGAGAAATAATTGTAGCTTCCAGTACCTAACCTGTGCCTAAAGTCTTCAGTGACAGAAAATCCATAGGATGGGGCCAGAGGCATGTATGTCACCCCATACCCTCTGTATAGCCACCATTTGTTTAAGAGATCACTATTCCTTGAGGCACAAAACTGGAGCAGTTTACACCACAGACTGACACCACAAAGGCTCTCTCTAGATACAAACTGCAACAAAGGGCATAACAAAAACGTGAAACCAACCGTCATATCAGATCTGTGTCTCTGCTCCACTCCCACTAGGAGCATGATGGTTTACTTCCCTTTCAGAGGAATATACTTCTTCAAGGATAACAAAATCCAGCTCAGCTGCAGAACGTAGTATCAAATAAAAATAATTAACATTTTCTGTAGTGAAAGAATTCTAAGCACAAGATAATGAAGGGTGTCTGAGTTTCAGCTGGGATGGAATTGTTTTCTTCTGTGTCTGATGTGATATCACGGTTTTGTTCTAGAAGAAAAACAGTGTAGATAGCACACAGATGCTTATAGTTGCTGCTAGGCAGTGCTGTACAGAGTCCAGGCCATTCTCCACTGAGGGCCCAAGGAAGTGAAAGGGAACAGAATTTGGATAGCTAACTTAAACTGGAAAAAGGGATATTCCATACCATATGACATTGTTTTGAAGGGCCTGGAGTTCATCTGGCTCTCTTCCGCTACTAGGAGTCTAATTGGACATTGATCAGTAGGTGATGAGCAATTGTTTTTGCATTCTTCATAACTGTTATCCTTTTTCTTTATCTCAGTAAATAATTTTATCTCAACCAATGAGTTCTACTTTGTGTTGTTTTTTTCTTCCCCTCCAATTCTCTCCCACGTCCCACAGGAAAGGAGTGGAGGGAGTGGAATACTGTGTGATGCTTAGCCACCTGCCAGGTTAAACCACAACAAAGGGATAACTTACTCTGTCTCGCAGTGGAAAAATAAAAAGACATTCATTATTATTTATGAAAGACTGACTACAGTTCAGGCTTACTGGTTTGACGTTTCTGTGGGCATAACCCTGACTGTGAACATAAGCAATTGCTGAAACTATCTGTCAAAAAAAATACTCGAGCTTCCTCTTCTGAAAGGCGGTCCTTGGAAACAATGCAATCAAACAGCTCCCCTTCAGGACAATACTGTAATAAGAAAGGTAAAGTTATCTGAAAATGTATTTGGAATGTATTTGAGAAACATAAGTAACAATGAGAGCACAGAAAGCACTGAACAGCACCTACTGGACGTTTTTCCATTCCCTGTGCTTTAATTTGTTAAATTTGCTGTAATAACGTTGAACTTCCTCCATTTTACAGCCAGAGAATATTGCCCTCTGAACAGCAAGGAACAAGATTTGCAATGCTCTGTTAAACTTATTGCAATTCTACAGCATTGCAAAAGACAATGGGACTAGTAGGTTGCATTTCCATATACCACCACCCTGTGTTCTTGAGAACTCCACAACTCCAACAGATGATATTATCAAATTAAAATACCTTTTGGCTTACCCCTAAGGCAACTTTGTCCACAATTCTTATTGCAACTTTTTCACCAGTAAGAAGATGTTGTCCAAGTTTTACCTTCGCAAAACCACCTAAAATTCAAAATACAGATGCTTAAAGTTGAGTGCAAATACTTCTCTACTATAGTATTACAGGGAAAGCAGAATATGTAGCACACATTGTGTGTAATGTTTTAATTAGAGGAAGAGGCGATCAGCATACTCTGTTTCCAACTAGTTTCAAAATTCAGTGTCAAGTTTATACACTTGAAACCCGACTTAGAGATCTTATAAGAGCAGTTAATTTATTCTCAGATAAATTCTAGAGTGGTGAGACAGACTGTTAGACATGCTATTTTTGTACAAAGATTATGCTTACCCATTCCAATTGTTTCGTGTTATTCACAGTACTTGAGAATTTCCTCGTAGTTGCTGCCAGACATTCTGAAATCTGCAAGAACTTGAGATCCTCCAAGCACCTACAATGAGTAAGTGCAAGCAGTGTTCACGTACTACTTTGGACATATTCTTAGAAGCAGAAGGGACGCTTGTGGCAGCTCCAGCACCACACATCTTCTCACCAAGATGCATCCCCTCTCACCTAGCAATAACAAAACGCACTGCATGACGCTGACTTCACATAGGCTAACAATATAGAACACCCCTCGGGGCTTCACGCTACAGAGCAGCGGCAGGGCTGGGCTACAGCTTTAGGAAGCAGCAGAAGTCTTTCCCTACAGGGCTGCAGCGTCCCAGCAGTGCTCTGTCTGTTAGGAAGGCTTTGCCTCTGCCGCGGCTCAGCACAGAGCCCACTCCGCACGCCGCTCTCTCACGGAGCACAGCTAGACCCCTCTGCAGATCGCCCAGCTCCCGAGGAAGGGCCGCTCCCGCCCAGACGAGTCCCGCTACTCCCCGCAGGGGGACACATGGAGCGCTACTCGGAGCTCCCCGAGCTTTTTTTTCAGGGCTACCCAGCCTCCACCACATGCCGAAACTGCGCTCCGATGGCTCTCGGGACTGCAACGCCAGACCGGGCCAAAAGCGAGCAGAAGCACTCACCAGCTCCACAGAGCACGATCCAGCGCAGCAGTTCACGTTTGAATTTCGCTGCCGGAGCGTTCGCTTCCGTCCGGGATAGCGGAGGAACCAATCAGCGCCGCGAGGAAACCGGAACTGCGGAGATCACGCAATGACGGGAAGAAGGTAGAGACGGAATTGAGTGTGGTGCCACGGCGGCGCCATATTAGGCGTGTCTCCGCTTCCGCTGCAGCGCCGGAGGGAGACGAAATTCGGTGGTGAAACAATTTATGCAACCCAAGGAGGCCTTGGTTACCGCCTGAACACATGGTGTGAAAGCTCAGCTTATGCAGCACTAGAGCTAATCCAGGGCAAAGCGTATATTGGCTCAGAGGTATGTAGCCTAGTTTCAGTTTTTGTTTGTTTGGATTTTTTTACCCTCTCTCTTTCACTCTCCTCCCCACAGAGCATTTAAAGGCAATGGAGTTCAGATACACTCACTTGGTTTCCCTCCTGAATTCTGCTGGTTGCATTACTCAGTAGTTCTCAGAAGCTGTCAGTGATCACAGACTAGAAAAGTGCAGTTGGCCTCAGTTCACATAGCTGGCTGGTTTGTGTCTGGATAATCTTTAGCTATCTCCACCAGTTGTTCCCTGTTATAGTGCTCTACAAAACAGCAGCTTGCTCTGATGTTCATCACTTTTCCTACCTCTAAAGTATACACTCATCAGGCCTTCTGTCTTTTCCTTATGCCGGGAGCCCTGATTGCAGGACTTGGGGTCTTTTCTGTGGGCCAAGAGCAATTTTATGGCAAAGAGGAGGCATTTGTGGTTCAAAGACCTGTCTTTTGTCTAGACATAAATGCACTGTGGCTGCAGGACCTCCAGTCTCCCACCGAGTAAATCCCTGGTGAGAAAGCAGCTACTACCTTCCCTTTCCCACCCCACATCTGGCAGGGTGTGTTCTGCCTGCTCTTTGGAAAGGGCTTAGGGTAGAGAATTGTCTGCAAAGGTCAGGGTACAGCTTGAGTTCCTCCAAAAGAAACCAGACCCCAAGAGCTGCTTGTCATTCTCTAAATGACCTTAACATAGCATGTTCCACAGTAAGCAGCATAAGTCTTTAGCAATAAAGAAAAATATGAAGGGTGAACTTCAAAAATAATTCAAAGGGAACACAGGAAACAGTTTCATTTTTGTATGTACTGTACTTTTAATAATTTATACTTCTACAAACAGATGAAACAGAGTGATCATGAACTCTACCAGTTACTACTACATATGTATGTTATCATATTAGCATGGGGAACAAACGAGCAGCATTCTGTTTTTGTTTATATAGTCCCATAGCGATAATTTGGTTATATGCCATTTCTATGTAGATTCATTTGATACCCAGACTATCTGTATGTATTTCTGTCCACATCTGTTTTTTTTTTCTGAACTTATTCCTCATGCCTTCTCTCAGTTTCCATGGCAGCACTGCAAACTAACAAGTGTTAAAATTGCTGGTTTATTTAAATGGAGAAGCCTTTAAAAAAGCAGTGCCAAAGCAGTTTTTTTCAGATTTCAGCACTGAGGATCTCTAATTATGTGGTGAGGACTTCAGTCATTTAATCATTTAGGATAGAGTGACTAAAGCAGCTAAGGAGACTGAAAGCCATGAACAATAGCCCATTTCTTAGGGTGGATACACATTCAGGCCTGGCAGTGCAAATGGCAGAAGAAGCAAAACAACTTCAGTCTCATTAACTGCTGAATTAAACTTGTGCTCTGATTCAGCAGGTAAAAAGATAGCCTCTTATTTTTCTTTGTGTGTGCATGCTTAATGTTGACCTGTTTATATTACCTTCCATCCATTTGGAATAGAAAAGCACACACACAGTGTTCATAAACTTTGTACTTTTGAAAAGAATATGCTCAAACTGGCTATCTTGAAAAGACTGTCTATGAGGGCTTACAGCAGCCGAAGAGTAGAATATAATTCCAATGAATGGAAACAGAAGGAGTACCACAAAACTTGCAAGGATAGATCAAAGACACTTAGAGCTTAGTGAGACTCGGAAGAATAAATGACATGGGCTTAGCAATTGGAGAACCAGACAAAACAACCTGGATACCCTCCAACTGGATGGTCTTCATCTGGCCTATGACAGAATCATAGACAAAACTTAGATAGTCAGAAATAGTGCATACATGGGCAAATAAAATTAGCATGTCCAGCATCGACACAACATCAGACAGCTTGTACAGTCAATGAATATGTTCACAGATCTCATCCAGTAGTTTACGTTCTGTTCTAAAAAAAAGACACTGATTTAGCTGTTGTAGAGTACCTATTGCCTCCTTATGTATCTTATGGAAATAAAGCAACAGTTAATAATGTTCATACTGTGTATGCTAGGATGTATGTTTACTTTATAAAGTGCAATCACCTCTACAAAATGCGCGCAAATACCTGAATTTCTGTGAAGATATTATTGTATAAAATCTTAACCTCAAATCAGTTATTGCCTCCCTGATTGGAGGAATAGGCATGGCTAGAACGACCCATGACTGATTGGATAAGCACCTGCATGCGCAGTTAAGGAGTGTCTGTATGGAATGTTTTGTTGACATGTAAAGGGAAGTGGGAAAGTTACAAGAGAAAACTTGGGAATGTATACAAGGGGTGTTAGAACCTGCGATAAACAACTTGAATTGTTCATATCTGAGTCCGTGTCTCACATGGTGCAGTGGGGTGACTCTGGGAGTATGATAGAGTATACTAGAAGATATGGGAAGGTCCTTGGAGTCCAGTAGGTCATGTTTGGAAACAGGTGAAGAACCTTAGAGCACACTGAGGAGATGTGAGAGGGCACTGGGGTGCTCTGGAATGTCGCTAGGACTCTCTAATGCACACGCAATTGGTCTGGGGTATGTCTGGATGTCTGTAGAGCTCACTGTGGGGCCCTGAAAAACCTCTGGGGCACATTAGGGGGCACTGGTTTCCATGGGAGTGTTCATGGGTTCCCAGAAGTCAACAGGGAAGCACTTGGAAATCCCTTGGGAAGACTCTATGGGGCCCTAGAGCATAGGAGCAGCTTGTGTTGGTTGCATCTGTTTGGCTGGGAGGCAATTTCCCTGGTGGGAGCTGATTGGCTGGGAGGTGATTCCCTTGGTTTAATTAATTTAATTACCTGGGTGATTAAATAACACTATTCACCATTCACTATAGATTATTTTTTTCCAAAGTTCTTCTGTGGTGCAGCTGTTGCAGCTTCGCTAAAATACGTTGAGCTTATTCAAAATTCCACTGATGCTTCTAAAGCACTTGAAGTGCATTTGCAGGGGAGGGATGAAACAGCTCTGAGGGATTCATCATTAACTCATAACCTGGAACTGGTAACTAATAGCAGAGATTCTTGGAATGAGTATTTAAGTTTTCAAATTACATTTTTATAAAGTTGTATTTCACCAAGTTTCACTGACATGCACATTGAAGAGCTGATTGGTATGTTTATTTCTGTGTGACAGAACTTATATACCATTCAAAGCATTATAAAAAATACTTTGGACAGAGAAAAGCATTACAATTCAGTGCAAAAGTTGTGGCATAGAACATCCTCCAAGTGAACTACAGAAGAAGAACATAGAATCATAGACTGGCCTGGGTTGAAAAGCACCACAAAGATCATCTAGTTTCAACCCCCCTGCTGAGTGCAGGGTTGCCAACCACTTCACCAGGCTGCCCAGAGCCACGTCCAGCCTGGCCTTGAATGCCTCCAGGGATGGGGCATCCACAGCCTCCTTGGGCAACCTGTTTCAGTGCATCACCACCCTCTGAGTGAAAAACTTATGGATTTGTGGAAAAATTTGTTGGATTTGTGGATTTAATCCACAGAATCCAGTGGAGCATGACTGCATCCAACCTCCCTGAGAAACACTACTGAACCCAGAACCACTTGTGGGGCACTGCACTGCAGGTGGGGGCCTGCACCAGCAAGTGGGGACATGGGGGATG